>NC_133107.1:25085793-25288741 GCF_022965805.1 Primulina eburnea | reverse complement strand
TGTACACGTCATCAGTTGTCGAAAAGGACATTCAACCGACAAAAGTACAAAGCAGACTACAACTCGTAGTGGAACACCGCATTTCATAGCTTACACCGTACGAATGTCAGAGGAATATTGACGTGGCAATCAATGGATATAAAGATTCAAATTATATTTAATGTTACCGTGAAGAGAAGCCTATAAATAGGTTAAAACAGCAGTTAAGAAAACAATCAATCTATCTATTCTCTTAAGCTTGCTGTTACCCTGTTGAAATTATCGCTTTTACTCAAGAATCAAAAAGCTCACACTTATCAGATTTATTTGTAGTATTTGGGGCTACTTTTCGAGCATATAAGCACAAACTATTTTATTGTTCATTTGATCTTTAACTAGATCAGTTGTGCTAAGTTCAATCGAAGAACTGTGAGATATTTCGTAAACTAAGAGTTTCAGCTTTGGTAGAGTTAAGTCCAAACTGAAGTGGGTCTGTACAATTTTTGTAATGATCAAATTCTTTTAGTGCATATCCTATCCTTGTGATAGAAGGGGTGACGTAGGAGTAATTCAAATCTCCGAACATCCATAAATCTTTGTGTAAGGCTCGAGATACAATAATCGTCATTAATAGGATATTTAAGGATATTAGAAAGCACATCATAAGATGAAAGTACAAAATATTTCATGTGTGCTAGACCGCACCCGCGCTTAGAACAAGAGTGCACCCGCGGTTATAAATTGTGGAATTTTGGAATGTGCTGCCGAAGCAACACCGCACCCGCGGTATAAGAAGCACCGCACCCGCGGTGCATGGACAATAAGTTGAACCATTTTTCCGTGGCGACACCGCACCCGCGGTGCTGCAGAGACCGCACCCGCGGTGGTGAGACCGCACCCGCGGTCATGCAAGAGCCGCACCCGCGGTCGATGCATTTTGGAAAATGTTTGGGCTGCCGAGGGCATAGCTCACCCGCGCTCCTGCAAGTACCGCACCCGCGGTGATGCGTGTTATGCAAAGAATGAACCATGTGTTATGTTGCATGCAAGATATATATAGATTTGCTTCGATTCTTTCTTCATTTCAGCAGAGAGAGGGTCGAAATTCAGAAAGAAAGCTACCATTTCTTTTGATCTTTGGCTTGCGATTTTTCATGAGTTAGTTATCCAAACTTGAATCCGACTTCGGTTTTGAGCTCCTCTCGTTATTGGCTACGAAGTGATGTAAGTTTTATTTAGTTCTAACATGTTTCGAGAATGACATGTAAAGGAAATGCTATATGATTGTATTTAGTTGTTCTAGGGAGGATTATGAGTTTATAATCGAAACTGGAACGAAGAATTGATATTGTATGCATTTCTTATGAATTTCAGAGTGTTTCGTAGCAAGCTGTACCGATTTGGAGTATGGTTTTATGTATATGATTGGATTATGAGTTGAGGATGGTATATATTGTTATCTGTTGAGATTTGGATTGACCGGTATTAAGAATATATGTCGTTATGCCGTCAAATTTTATTGAGATGACGTAGTGACTTGGTTATGTGTGTGGATTAGATGAGTGATTGATAGATTGTATATCAACATTCCATTTCAGATTCGTCTTGGCGATCGTGACAGCGATTGGACAACGAAAGGTATAGTACATGTTTTGTTTGGGGAATCACGACTCAAATTGAGAACACATTTGAGTTTCCCAACCAAAATCACATACTTGTTTATTGTTTTATTTTGAGATGATTATGATATATCTTGACATGATTAGATTGTTTATAGATCTTGTATGCAAATTATGTTAAGATGATTATGCTTTGTTTACAGATCATGTTACATCGCATTAAGATGATTATGCTTGTTTACAGATTTTGTATTCATGCATTAAGATAGGACAGTCTGAAGATCAGGCAGACTTCTAGACGTTCGGCGATATCATAGCTTAGGGGAAGATCACCGCCCCTATTGTAGATGCGGATACAGATCAGGCCGAAGTCTAGGAATAAGACGTACCGTCACCCCGATTGGGAGGGTAGGTGATAGATCTTCTTATTCACACCGGGATCCCTAGAGTTCTAGTCGAGTCGAGTCTAGACATGATTAGATTAGCATTGCATGATTTTATATGAATGACATTCATATCAGCATGTTTCATGTTTTAGATTGTTTTAATGCATATATACATGTTTATACTGGTATTTGTTCTCACCGGTTTTCCGGCTGTTGTTATGTCTGTATGTGTGCATAACAACAGGTGGGGCAGGATCTGGGTCGAGACAGAGATGATCGTGTTAGCGTGGAGATCACGGGCGCAGCAGAGGACTAGTGGTCTTTTTATTAGCTTTGGACTATCTTTTGTTTATAGATGGTAGTGAACACTAGTTGTATATAGAATAAGACATGTATCTTTTGTTGTATGTTGTACAATAAATAAAGAACTTATGCTTGTTTAGTTACATTTGATTTAATGTAAAAAGCGAAAAATTGACCCACATTTTAGAATAACGATCCATTTAATCACAAGAAAAAGAATTAGAGCCCGGGTCCCCACAACAGGTGGTATCAGAGCGAGAGTTATTTTAGACTAAGATAAGATAGAATGAGCGGGGTAGATTGAGTCTTCTTCCTTGCTTTATGATCTGCTAGCATGCTTTATTGCTTTTCATATTACATGTTGTGTGTTATTTGATTGATTACAGCATGTAATTGACTGAATCAGAACCGATTCTAGATCAGAGGTAACTGACTAGAGAAGGGCTGAGACAGTTGTATATCTTTTTTACTAATCTGTTGGGTTATTAGATATGCCTCCTAGAAGAGCAGCCGTACCTCTACGACCACCAGCTTCAGAACAGGGGAGTACATCCGGAGAACACATGGATGTTACTGCGACTCCTATGGAAACTCTTTTGAAACGATTTCAGTCCTTCAGACCACCTACCTTAAGGGGTATAGAAAGCGCCATCGAATGTGAAAGATGGTTGGAGGATATCGAGATGTTGTTCGAGTCTTTAGAATACAATGATGAGAAAAGAGTGAAACTCATTGGCCATCAACTGCAAGATGTGGCTAAGAATTGGTGGTTGAACATCAAAAGAGCATTGGAACAGCGTGGCACGGAGATTACATGGAAAGTGTTCAAGGCAGAGTTCTATCAGCGGTTCTTTCCTGTATCCTACCGTAAAGATAAAGGCGCTGAATTTGCAAACTTGAGGCAAGGGCAACTGAATATTGAAGAGTATGTTGCTAAATTTTCTTCTTTACTTCGCTTTGCACCTCATGTTTCAGGTAATGACGAGGCCATGGCGGATCAATTTATAAATGGCCTAAACCCAGATATCTTTACGCTGGTGAATACTGGGAGACCTGATAACTTTGCGGATGCACTGAATCGGGCCAAAGGAGCAGAAGCAGGATTGATAAGACAGCGGAGTGCTCCGTATGTTGCTCCTGTGCCACGACCACCACAGCCTTCAGTGCAATCTCCTCCTCCTAGATGTAAAAGCGGCGGTAGTAGCAGTGGCAGAAAGGAACAGCTGAAGGCGAAGGGGAAACAGTTTAAAAGACCTGGGAGCAGCTCTTCAAGCTCCAGTGGATCAAGACAAACTGGTTTTGATCAGAGTACCAGGTATTCAGGTGTTTATTGCAGTTCCTGTGGAGGAAAACATGCGACTGAACAGTGACAGGGAGTCACAGGCCGATGTAATATTTGTAGGCAACCGGGGCATTTTGCCAAAGTCTGTACACAGAGGAGTGTACAGCCAGCCCAGAGTGCACGAGCATCCGGGTCAGTACCTCAGTTTGAGCGGCAGGCATCATCGGTTCACTCTTTTCAGCCTCCACCAGCACCGACTCAGCCCAGAGGCAGAGGTAGCCAGACCGTGAGCCAACCTCCTCGACAACAGGCTCAGGTTTTTGGATTGACAAAGGAGCAAGCACAGGATGCCCCAGATGATGTCATAGCAGGTAACTGTTCTCTTTGCGGTTATCCTGCTTATATATTGATAGATACGGGTGCATCGCATACATTCATCTCAGAACGATTTGCATTGTTGCATTCTCTGCCTGTTGAGTCTTTGTTGGGTGTAGTGTCTATTACTTCTCCGTTGGGAAGTGGTTTGATAGCTGTGACCACGGTTAGACATTGCATTCTACAGTTTGAGGGGCATGAGATTGACCTAGATTGTATAGTGTTGGGTCTAGCTGATTTTGATTGTATAGTCGGTATTGACATGCTAACGAAGTACAGAGCCACTGTAGATTGTTTCCATAAGATTGTCAGATTCAGACCCGAGATGACAGACGAGTGGAAATTCTACGGGAAGGGTTCCAGATCTCGGATTCCCTTGATTTCGGCTCTTACTATGAACAGATTGCTACAAAAAGGAGCAGATGGTTTCTTTATTTATGCTGTAGATGTACAGAAATCGAGCCCGGCATTGGCAGATTTGCCAGTAGTACGGGAGTTTGCATATGTATTTCCAGAGGAGATCCCAGGATTACCTCCAGTACGAGAGGTAGATTTTAGTATTGATCTTGTAGCAGGTACCGTCCCTATTTCGAGAGCTCCGTATAGGATGGCACCCATCGAACTAAAAGAATTGAAAGCACAATTAGAAGATCTTCTGGCCAAGGGATATATCAGACCTAGTGTATCTCCTTGGGGCGCTCCGGTGCTGTTTGTGCGAAAGAAAGACGGTTCGATGCGATTGTGTATAGACTACCGGCAATTGAATAAGGCAACGATTAAGAACAAATATCCTTTGCCTAGAATTGACGATCTCTTTGATCAATTACATGGATCTTCCGTTTATTCTAAGATTGATTTGCGATCCGGATATCATCAGCTCAGAGTTCGAGATGTGGATATACCGAAGACAGCATTTCGAACCAGGTATGGGCATTACGAATTTATTGTCATGCCTTTTGGTTTAACAAATGCTCCAGCGGTATTTATGAGCTTGATGAACCGAATCTTTCAGAGGTATTTAGATAACTTTGTAATTGTCTTTATTGATGACAGTCTGGTGTATTCAAAGAACAGAAATGAGCATGCAGAACATCTCAGAATTGTGTTGCAGACATTGAGGAATTAAAGGCTGTATGCTAAATTTTAAAAGTGTGAATTTTGGCTGAATCGAGTAGTCTTTTTGGGACATATCATATCTGGAGATGGTATTGCTGTAGATCCCAGTAAAGTGGAAGCTGTGATCAGCTGGCCAAGACCGACTTCTGTGCCAGAAATACGCAGTTTCATGGGTCTGGCAGGATACTACCGAAGATTTATTCAAGATTTCTCCGATATTGCAAAGCCAATCACACAATTGACACAGAAGAATATGCCATTCATTTGGTCAGAAGAGTGCGAGTCTAGCTTTCTAGAACTGAAGAAAAGGCTGACTAGTACTCCAGTGTTGACGATACCTTCAGGTACGGGTGATTTCGTTGTCTATTGTAATGCTTCTCACAGAGGTTTGGGATGTGTACTTATGCAGCGAGGTCATGTGATCGCATACGCCTCGAGACAATTGAAGCCACATGAAGTTCGATACCCCATTCATGATCTAGAATTGGCGTCACTATCTCTACGGCGAGAAATTTGAGATTTTCTCCGATCACAAAAGCCTGAAGTATCTATTTTCTCAGTCAGAATTGAATATGAGGCAGCGTAGATGGCTTGATTTACTGAAAGATTTTGATTGTGAAATCAAATACTATCCAGGAAAGTCAAACGCAGCAGCAGATGCCTTAAGTCGAAAGGTATGTTCTTTGTCCTTATCGACGATAGGTGTTAATAATTTGGTTGAGAAATGCTGCTTGTCTAGGTTAGAATTTGATGCAGATAGTAAGCCACTACGACTTGCTACGATCCAAGTTGAGCCCGATTTGATTATGAGGATCAAAGAAGCACAGAGAAGAGATCAGAATGTGCAGAAATCTATTCAGATGGTCAGATCAGGGCATATGTCAGAATATCAGGTACATGATCATGTGTTGTACGTGAATAACCGTCTTGTCGTGCCAGATGTTGCAGATTTGAGACGGCAGATTCTGTCAGAGGCACATTGTAGTCGGTTCAGCATTCATCCTGGTGGCAGGAAGATGTATAATGACTTGAAGACACAGTTCTGGTGGAAACAGATGAAGTCAGACATTGCCGAATTTGTGTCTAAGTGCTTGAATTGCCAACAGGTGAAGGCTGAGAGAAAGAAGCCTGGAGGTTTACTTCAGAGTTTATCTATTCCAGAATGGAAATGGGACCACATTTCCATGGATTTCGTGACGAAGTTACCTCGATCATCCAGAGGCTGCGATGCGATTTGGGTCATTATTGACAGATTGACCAAATCTGCTTGTTTCATTCCGTACAGAATGACGTATAGACAAGATCAGATGGCGGAGATATATATTCGAGAGGTAATCAGATTGCATGGAGTGCCGAAGTCGATCGTATCAGATCGTGATCCACGATTCACTTCTCACTTTTGGCACAGCTTACAGCAGGCTTTGGGTACGACATTACACCTGAGTACTGCTTATCACCCTCAGACAGACGGACAGTCAGAACGAACTATCCAGACACTAGAGGATATGTTGAGAGCCGTTGTGCTAGATTTTGGCATTAGTTGGCAAGATTCCCTACCTCTTTGCGAATTTTCTTACAATAACAGCTATCAGACGAGCATTGAAATGGCACCGTTTGAAGCTTTATATGGTAAGAAGTGCAGATCTCCGCTCTACTGGGATGACATCTCAGAGGTACCAGAACTTGGACCAGATATGATTCGTGACATGACTGAGAAGGTGAAAATCATTCAGAAAAGAATGAAGACAGCACAGGATAGGCAAGCAAAATACGCCAATATTCGACGTAGACCATTAGTATTTGAGGCAGGAGATAGAGTATTCTTGAAGATTTCTCCTTTCAGAGGCGTTGTAAGATTTGGCAAACGCGGGAAACTATCTCCTCGATACATTGGTCCTTACGAGATTCTTGAGAAGATTGGCGATCGAGCTTACAGACTTGCTCTTCCTCCTTCTCTGTCCGGAATACATGACGTGTTTTACGTATCAATGTTGCGAAGATATATGCCAGATGCTTCTCATGTCATTCAACCGGACGAAGCTGAACTTGATCAAACGTTGAGTTATGTGGAACAACCGATACAGATTCTTGATCGGAAAGAAAAGAAGCTCAGAACGAAGATTATTCCACTTGTGAAAATTCAGTGGAGTCGTCATGGCATTGAAGAAGCGACTTGGGAGACAGAGACAGATATAGGACAGAAACATCCTGAGTTATTTATATGATGTAAGTAATTATTCAGTTTGAGTTTATTACATCTTGTATATGCATAGATTTAATGACATGCGATTTCGAGGACGAAATCATTTCTTAGAGGGGGAGAAATGTAAGGATCGAGATACACTAATCGTCATTAATAGGATATTTAAGGATATTAGAAAGCACATCATAAGATGAAAGTACAAAATATTTCATGTGTGCTAGACCGCACCCGCGGTTATAAATTGTGGAATTTTGGAATGTGCTGCCGAAGCAACACCGCACCCGCGGTATAGGAAGCACCGCACCCGCGGTGCATGGACAGTAAGTTGAACCATTTTTCCGTGGCGACACCGCACCCGCGGTGCTGCAGAGACCGCACCCGCGGTGGTGAGACCGCACCCGCGGTCATGCAAGAGCCACACCCGTGGTCGATGCATTTTGGAAAATGTTTGGGCTGCCGAGGGCATAGCGCACCCGCGCTCCTGCAAGTACCGCACCCGCGGTGATGCGTGTTATGCAAAGAATGAACCATGTGTTATGTTGCATGCAAGATATATATAGATTTGCTTCGATTCTTTCTTCATTTCAGCAGAGAGAGGGTCGAAATTCAGAAAGAAAGCTACCATTTCTTTTGATCTTTGGCTTGCGATTTTTCATGAGTTAGTTATCCAAACTTGAATCCGACTTCGGTTTTGAGCTCCTCTCATTATTGGCTACGAAGTGATGTAAGTTTTATTTAGTTCTAACATGTTTCGAGAATGACATGTAAAGGAAATGCTATTATGATTGTATTTAGTTGTTCTAGGGAGGATTATGAGTTTATAATCGAAACTGGAACAAAGAATTGATATCGTATGAATTTCTTATGAATTTCAGAGTGTTTCGTAGCAAGCTGTACCGATTTGGAGTATGGTTTTATGTATATGATTGGATTATGAGTTGAGGATGGTATATATTGTTATCTGTTGAGATTTGGATTGACCGGTATTAAGAATATACGTCGTTATGCCGTAAAATTGTATTGAGATGACGTAGTGACTTGGTTATGTGTGTGGATTAGATGAGTGATTGATAGATTGTATATCAACATTCCATTTCAGATTCGTCTTGGCGATCGTGACAGCGATTGGACAACGAAAGGTATAGTACATGTTTTGTTTGGGGAATCACGACTCAAATTGAGAACACATTTGAGTTTCCCAACCAAAATCACATACTTGTTTATTGTTTTATTTTGAGATGATTATGATATATCTTGACATGATTAGATTGTTTATAGATCTTGTATGCAAATTATGTTAAGATGATTATGCTTTGTTTACAGATCATGTTACATCGCATTAAGATGATTATGCTTGTTTACAGATTTTGTATTCATGCATTAAGATAGGACAGTCTGGAGATTAGGCAGACTTCTAGACGTTCGGCGATATCACAGCTTAGGGGAAGATCACCACCCCTATTATAGATGCGGATACAGATCAGGCCGAAGTCTAGGAATAAGACGTACCGTCACCCCGATTGGGAGGGTAGGTGATAGATCGTCTTATTCACACCGGGATCCCTAGAGTTCTAGTCGAGTCGAGTCTAGACATGATTAGATTCGCATTGCATGATTTTTTATGAATGACATTCATATCAGCATGTTTCATGTTTTAGATTGTTTTAATGCATGTATACATGTTTATACTGGGATTTGTTCTCACCGGTTTTCCGGCTGTTGTTATGTCTGTATGTGTGCATAACAACAGGTGGGGCAGGATCTGGGTCGAGACAGAGATGATCGTGTTAGCGTGGAGATCACGGGCGCAGCAGAGGACTAGTGGTCTTTTTATTAGCTTTGGACTATCTTTTGTTTATAGATGGTAGTGAACACTAGTTGTATATAGAATAAGACATGTATCTTTTTTTGTATGTTGTACAATAACTAAAGAACTTATGCTTGTTTAGTTACATTTGATTTAATGTAAAAAGCGAAAAATTGACCCACATTTTAGAATAACGATCCATTTAATCCCAAGAAAAAGAATTAGAGCCCGGGTCCCCACACTTTGTGTGTTCGTACTTCAGTTATTTATTCTATCTTTCAGTCAGTTTATTTCCGCAATTGTTATAAGTTAGACTTATTGTCATTGACTGAAAAGATTCCTAGTTTCATTTTTTTCACAAAACTGACACTTTATTCGAAAAGATTATAAAATCGCGAGTGTTTATTCAACCCTCCCTTTTAAACACATCTCAACCAATCAACCGATTCTATCAAGTGATATCAGAGTAGTTGAATCTTGTCTCAGAATACTCTTATTCACAAAACTGTTCAACATGTATTCATTCAACAAAATACCAATGTTTCTAGAGAATATTTTGACGACTGGAAAATCAGAATGCAGGCTCATTTTTAGCTGCACAAGATGACAAAATGTGGTTTGTCATTACTGATGGTCCGATGAAGATCCTAAAAACCAAATACTGCAGTTGCCATTACTGATGGGGCACCTCATCGCATAGAGAAGCCCAAAGAGGAATGGACAACTAAGGATAAGAGGAAAGCCGATCTAGATAATGTGGCTAAGGATATCTTATACAAAATGCTGGATAAAGTCCCTTTCAGCAAAATCAAGATGTGAAAAACTGGCAAAGAGATATGGGAGAAACTGATCCAGCTGTGTGAAGGAAACAAGCAAACAAAAGAGAACAAGCTATCAGTTGTTGTTCAAAAATTTGACAACATCAAGATGAAGGCTGGAGAATCCATGCACGAATATGATGAAAGGATCAGTGGTATTATCAATGAGCTGAATGCACTTGGGAAAGTGTATTCGAATAAAGAAGTGGCATTGAAGGTGGTCAGAGGTCTTCCCAAAGAATGAGATGTCAAGACCATGACAATGAGAGAGTCAAATGATCTTAACAAGGTCGAACTTCATGACTTGTTTGCTGATCTAAAGACTTACCAGTTTGAAATACAAAACAGCTGCCACAACTGCTGCCAGATTGGAACCAACTGGTTCAGTTGACAAATCTGCTGATCAACTGAGCAATGATGCTATGTCATTGTTTGTCAAGAAATTTGGAAGGTTTATGAGGAGGAATCAAGGAAACTTCCAGAAGCAGTATCAGAAAAATCAGTCGAAAGATGAACTACAACTGTGGAAAATCTGGTCATTTCATTGCAAACTGTTCTAAGCCAAAGAAGGACAGTCGAGGATCCACTGAAAAGGGAAATAAGCCCTATGAGCACAGAAGAAGGACCAAAGATGACAAGAAATCATACAAAAAGAAACATAAAGTGCTTTTGGCTGAATAAAGCAAATCAAAGTGGGTATAAACTGACAGTAACGAGTCAGAACCAGAAAGCCCAATCAGTTCAAGTGAAGATGAAGAGGAAGTTAAGTGCTTAACGGCAGATAATGCTGAACTGGAGTCAGCAAGTGAACATGTATTTGACTTCAGCTCTACTGATTTCACTCGTGAGGATCTCATTACCACATTGCATGACATGGTAAATGAGCATCACAAACTTGCTCTGTAAGGTCCAAAATTAAGACGACGTAATCCAACTGCATGCGAATCTAGGAAATAATGAAAAATGAGTAATTTATTTATTTTAATTGCTAATTAATTATGTGACATACGTGTTTATTTGTTAAATATGATTTTATGGTCATCATGCATAGAATTGTATTTTTAAGGAATATTCAAGCGACTATCGAGGAACGGGGACCGAAGGCTGAAAAATGTAAAATATTTTTATCAAATAATTATTTAAAATATGGTCGATGATTTTTTGTATTTTTGAAATTAAGGGTTTTGAGGTGATTTTATACGCCGGGGCGTAAATTTTATCGGGGTTGGTTTTTTCAACTAAAATGCGAACTTTTTGGCAGACCGGCTAATAAATTCACATGTGTAATTAATCAAAACTTTGGTTAAAATTTTATTAATCCAAATTATAGCTAATGGGCTTGAATTTTGTGGCTTAATAGGCCTAAAGCCTACTTAGCAAATAAATTAGTATAAAAAGTAGCAAATTGATCACAAAACCCTATGCTTGCAAAAGAAAACTCACGCCTCACTCTTTTAAAAATCTGAAACTCTCCCCCCACCCTTCTCATACCACACACGGCAGAGCACACACAAGCAACCTAGGAGAAATTTTCGAAGGGCAAGCAAGATCAAGCCAAAGTCGTCTCCCGTGCTTCGTCGTCAACGCGTATTTGAGCGTATTTAACGCAAAGGCACACCTAAATCTTCCTTTTCTCATCCATCATATCATATTATTGTTTGAATCATTGTACACATGAAGAAACATGGATTATTTTTAAGAATTTTCGTAACATGGCATGTGGGCATGAGAAAACATGATTTACGAATTCAAAAACTTGTATATTGTTTAGCTAAGGGGTTGCCATGACATAAGGAAGGATCAAGAGTGGTTTATACATGTTTTAGAGTCACACACACACACCCTAAACACCACAAAAGGAAACGGCAGGAACTAGAACTAGCAAACACGTGATTGTGCTGTCATGGATTTGTGGGGTTCGGTTTGCACTAAGGAGAGGGCCGGCTTGGCCTGGGCTGGGGCCAAGGCTCGGCCAGGAACTGTTAAGGGTTTTGGGAGAGTACTAGACAAGCTAGGACTCAAACAAAGGGCTAGGGAAAGAGTCCTAGCCATGCTAGGACTCAACCCGAGAAGTCGCGCAACATGCGCAGGAAGTTGAGGCTTCCATGGGCTTGGGGGCTCGGTCTGGGGTTCAAGGGCCGGGTCCAGGCGTTGCACTAGAGTCCTAGGAAGGTGGGTGTGTGACTGGTTCAGGGTCTGGGCTCACGGGAAGGAGACTGGATGCACAATAAGAGTCCTAGCTATAAGGGGAGCTCTCGGCCAGTACATGTGGGACTTGGGGTAGCTCGTTTTTGGTTTTGGGATTAATATCTTGTCATCTTAGAGTCCAGTAGGGTGATTTGGCATGTTGGGCACGTTTTGGCTTGACTTGGTTTGGGGGTAACTAGTGAAAATTAAAAGTTGGCTCGGGGTCGAAGTTTAGGGGTCAAATAGGGTTTTTAAAAGAAGAGAAAATTGGAAAACAACTCACGGGGGTCGAGTCGTGGTCCATAAGGGCTATAATAATATAAAAAGACTAAATATAGAATTTAGGAATTTTATAATAAAGTTTGGTATTTTTCGGGATTAAAACACCGTTAAAACAATTAATTAAAGATAAACGAAAAAGTCTAACATCTAAGCCAAATAAAATTACGAAAATTTTTATGTAAGATTAAATATTTATTTGGGACATGTTAGAGTCATGAAATCAATAAAAAGTCGTAAACGTAAAATGTCGAGTCCAGGGGTAAAACGGTTTTTTTATACCGAGAAATTAGTAAAGGTCATGGCAGTGCCAGAAATGCTGTTTTTATGCAAATATGATTATTTTATTAGGTTTATGATTTCCCATGATTAAATTATGATTTTTTTAAATGTCTATTTGATATTTATGATTGAGGGAAGACATTTAAAATGCATGTTGCATGCTTGGTTTCAAAATGAAAATGTAAATATTATTCACGATTTTTATAAAGTGATGTGAATGAAAATTGTTGAAGGAAGTGAAGTGATTGTGACTAGTTCGTTATTGGTGGCGACATCGAGAGGGTTATGGTCCCAGTGGGAGCCCGAAGATCGTGTTTCCTTCATTGCGAATATGAGGTTATGAAGTTTGAGGTAAGAGTGGGAATATCGTGAGGGGAGAAGGCCCCAGAGGGAGCCCATTTATGGGAAAAGGCCCAGAGGGAGCCCCGACGATCGTATTTCTATTCGATCATGTCAGGCCAAGGCTCAGTTGACCGGTGAGAGTGTCGCTGATGTCCCCGCCGCCCAGTACTGTGGTTTTATATAGATGGATCCAGCGTCATGTCATGTCATGTTGAGGAAAGTCACAATTAACGATCTGAATTCAACAAAGGAAAAAGGAAAATGTTTATGATCATGAAAAATGTTTATGTCATGTCATGTTGAGGAAAAAGGAAAAAGGTTAAGGTTTATGAAATGCATCATGAAAATATTTATGAAAATGTTTATGTTTAAATTTATGCATCTTCATGAAAACGATATTTTAAGTACAAGCATTTTTCACCGTTATATGTTGACTGTATTACGTATTACTCGTTATAAAGATTATAGTGTGTTGAGTCTTTAGACTCACTAGGTGTGATGGATACAGGTTATCATGATAATGCTAATGGAGGTCTTGATGGTTGATCCGACTGGACTGAATGTGCACATGACCCGAGGACCGACGCTAGTTTCCGCATATATGTTATGATTGATGTTAAAAGATTTTACGACTTTTATCATGATTATGAGTGGTTTTTGAGAGGTTATAGTATGGGCTATACTTTTCAAATGTTATTTTTAGATTTAGAAAAATGTTAGTTGGTTGTATATTTTAAAATGATGTCAAAAATATTTTATGAAATTTTATGGTTCGGCCGAATGTTATGTGAGGTTTTAAAAAAAAATCTTGTACTCTTAAGCGATAAAAAGGGCAGACGTTTCATGCTCGATTATTTAAGAAGGTTAGAACTGAGCAAACTGATCCCAATGACAACAAAACAGAAACTGATGAGTCAGTTGAACTGTTGACCTTAAAAAGGGAGATTGCACAACAAAAAGCTGAAATGATTGAAAATCAAGCTTTGATATGTCAGTTAAAAACAAAAATTTCAAAACATACTGAACTGATTCAAGCTTGGAACAAGTCTTCAGTTGCATTGGCTGAAATGCAGAATTCACAAAAATCAGTTGCTGATAAAATTGGTTTAGGCTTTAACAGTCATGATGAAAATTCTTCAAGTGATACACAGCCAAAGTTGAAAGAAAATAAAGGAAAGTACATTACCTTTATAAAGTCAACTATGGTAAATGAATTCTCAAAACCTAGTAAACCAGCTGTTCAATTGACTGAAAGTAAGAACAAAGGAAAACAGTATGGAATTGGATATAGATCTGAGAGTTCAACTGATTCAAGAAACTGGTCATCTAAACGATTCAGTTACAAAAATCAGTACTCAAGGAATGGATATTAAAATTACTACAACTGTAAGCCAGTCCAGAAACGATATCAAAAGAATAGTAAGTTGAAAAAGGATACAAATCATACTGTTTCATCCTCACATCACACACATATTTCCAAGAATTTGAGAAAAACCATTTGAAACACAACAACTGGGAAGTCAGTTAGATTGAATCAAGTCTGGGTTCCTAAAGGACTAATCAGTTTAGGACCCAAATTAATATGAGTACCGAAATTATATATTGTATGTGATTGTAGGTAACAAGAAAAAGAAAAGAATGAACTTGGTATCTAGGCAGTGGCTGTTCGCGACATATGACAGGAGATGCAAATTTGCTATCTCAACTGATCAAATATACTGGATCAAACATCAGTTTTGGAGACAATTCCAAAGGTAAAACTGTGGGTAAGAGTAAGCTTATCCATGGTAACTTTACAGTTAAAGTTGTTTTGCTAGTTGGGTATTTGAAGTATAACTTGATAAGCATCAGTCAGTTATGCGACAATAATTTCTCGGTTCAGTTTGACAGACACACTTGTTGATGCGAACACGGGTCGTCAAGCCCCAAGGAAAGCATGGGATCCTTTACAGTTGCCGGAGGGACCAGTCACGAGGGGTCGATTAAAGAAGTTCAAGGAGGCACTACAAGGAGTCATGAGTAGGCATGAAGGGGTCGTGATGCATGGGAGTGTGTTAGAAGACCAAAGGAATAGTATTCAAGTACTGATAGCATTGGCCGAGTCTGGACGGACCGTTACACGGACATGCACACGGGGTCCGTGCTCTATACAGCCTGAGGTGCCCATTGACAGTATCTACACGGACCCGACGACGGACCCAGGCACGGGGTTCGTGCCCTATGTTATTGGCGAAAACAGTGTCTACACGGACCCATACACAGAGGTGGGCACGGGGTCCGTGTCCTTTGTTTCCAACTGAAGTCAATTTACCGAGTGTACACGGACCCAGACACGGAGGTCTGCACGGGGTCCGTGCCTAGTGTTTTTCTGCGTGAATTATTTCCTTCTTTAGAGTTTTATTTTGTTAGGTAACTAGATTCTAGTAATCTTTTTGATATGTAAACCATATTGGACGAAATTTTACACACAATACACATTATTTTGAGTTTTATCAAACTTGTGAGATTTTTCTCTCAACTTTTCAAGGCTTTAGCTTTGTTAAATCAAATCAAACATATCAAAGTTTATAACTTTGTTGCGTTTGTCGATCGTGCTTGTGCGGATTGTCGTAGGCGTCTTTCTTCGAAGGTTCGTATCAAATTTCGATTGTTAGCCTTGTGTTTATTTGTTGCTAAACTCTTATAGTTTAGAGGTGAATAACACATCAATTACTTGATTCAAAAAATCGGGAAAACACACTAGTTTTATTATCGTAATTAAATATAGGGTGCGATTGCGTTTTAATCGTGTTTGCTATTTATTCGTATCAAGATTCACATCATTTGGTATCAGAGCACAGGTTTATTGAAATCAAGTAAGTTATCTTGTTAAATTTCAGATCTGTGTTATTTCTTCAATCGTTTTCAGATCTGTTTCGTTCTATCGTTATTCAATTTTCGTGAAACTGTGTTTCTCGAAAATTAGGTCAATTTTCTTCATTTTTTTTTTTGGGATTTTCGAGTTGTACTCGGCCAAAAAAAAAATACAAAATTTCGAAAATTTGCCTACACAATTGTTTTGGTATATTGTTCTATTCCCTTTAGAGAGTCATATTCAATTGTCTCTCACAATAAAAAAAAAAAAAATATTCCCTATATTCGAATTTCTTGTCTACACAGTCCAAGTGAGTCGGTCGCATTTGTTCACAAGTTTGAACCTTGATTGTTTGATATACCCAGAATACAAAGCTTGAGCACTTCCAAGAGAGCTTTCAAAATTTGAGTGATACACTTGAGTGCGAGTGACTTTTCTTTGGAGTGAACGGTGAGTATTTGTTGTGAGCAAACAAAATTGTGAGAAAAGACGTGAATTTCTTTGGAGTGACCGTGAGCCTTTGGGTGAGGATTATTTTATTTCTACTAACCTTTTCTTCCAGGTACAAATTTGACATTAAATGGAGAGGGAGGTAGGAGGTAGTTCGAATTCGGGGTTGTCTAAGGCCCAAATAGATGCGTTGTTTGGGGATTTTAGTAGGGTGATGACGACCCAAATGGAGTCATTGCATGAGAGGTTGGATAAACTTGAGGTTAGTGTTAGTGGGGGTAAACCTAAGCCTAGGGATTGGGGTAGAGATGATGAGGAGTATGATCTAGGAGGAGGCGATGAGAGTCAAAATGAGAATTGGGGTAGGAATGGAGGAGGTAGAGGATTTGGTAGAGGAAAAAGGGAAGCCATGTGGGGTAGATATGAGGAGACTAGGGAAGATGGTCACATGGGTAGCATTAAGATGAAAATTCCATCGTTCCATGGGAAATCTGACCCGGAGGCATACCTAGAGTGGTAAAAGAGGGTAGAGTTCGTATTTGAATGTCACCACTACTCCGAACAAAAGAAGGTGAGGTTGGCGGTGGTTGAATTCTTAGACTATGCTCTCATTTGGTGGGATCAATTAGTGACCACTAGAAGGAGGTATAATGAGAGACCCATTGAGTCTTGGGATGAGATGAAGAGGGTCATGAGGAAGAGGTTTGTGCCTAATCATTACTATAGGGAGATGTTTAAGAGGCCTCAAACTTTAAGGCAAGGGTCAAAGAGTGTTGAGGACTACTATAAGGAGATGGAGGTAGTCATGATTAGGGCCAATATTGAGGAGGATAGTGAGGCAACCATGGCTCGTTTTCTTTGTGGCTTGAAAGGGAGATTCAAGATCAAGTGGAGCTTAGGCACTACTTGGACCTTGACGAGATGGTGCAAATGGCCATAAAGGTGGAACAACTCAAAAGGCGTGGAGTTGGCCGCACCAACCAAACTGGAGGTACGTCTTCTTCTTGGCGACCAAATGTAGCAAAGCGTGATGATAGCAAAGTGGTGACTAAGCCTAAGATTGAGACAAAGCAAGAGGCACCTAGACACGGAGTGCAAGGTAAAACTGAAATTCCTTCTACTCGTTCTAGAGATACTAAATGTTTTAGATGTCAAGGGTTGGGTCATATTGCTAGTGAGTGTCCTAATAAGAGGGTAATGTTTTTGAGTGATTATGGTGAGTATGAGTCTCAAAGTGAGGGAGATGGCGAGGGTAGTGATGATGATATGCCTGCGCTGGAGGATCCCGATGAGGGATATGGATCGGTTATAGGAGAAGCGCTAGTGACTAGGCGAATCATGAGTGCCCAAGTCAAGGATGAGGAGGCTAGCCAAAGGGAGAATTTGTTCCACACTAGGTGTTTTGTGAATGGTAGGGTTTGCAATGTAATCATAGATGGGGGAAGTTGCACCAATGTGGCTAGTGTTGAGATGGTGGAAAAATTGGGATTGCCTACAATAAAACATCCTCAACCATATAGGCTTCAGTGGTTGAATGATTGTGCGGAGGTGAAAGTAAATAGGCAAGTTCTAGTGTCCTTTTTTTTTGGGAAGCATGTGGATGAGGTTTTGTGCGACATGGTGCCCATGCATGCTTGCCATATTTTGTTGGGTAGACCATGGCAATTTGATAGACACGTTACTCATGATGGGTTCAAAAATCGATACTCATTTGTTTTAATGAAAGAATCCATTGTATTGCTTCCTTTGTCCCCAAAGCAAGTATTGGAGGACCAATTGAAAAAGAAAAAGAGAGATGAGGCCGAAAAAAAGAGTGAATTAAAAAGTGAGATGGCCTTTGAAAACAAAAATGAAGTGGCTGAAAAAAAGAGTGATCAAAAGAGTGAGATAGCCATAAAAACAAAAAAAGGGAGGAAAGAAAATGAGGGAAAAGAAAAAGAGAGGAAAGAGGCCAAAAAAAAATCATACATGGCCCAAAAAGGTGAGTTGAAACAATTGTTGCACACACATGAACTACTTGTGTTAATTCTTTACAAGGAGATCCTCCTTAACACAAGTGATATAGTCGGATCTCTTCCGAGCGTTATTGTTTCACTATTGCAGGAATTTGACGATGTATTTCCGGAGGAGCTACCTCAAGGCTTACCACCATTGAGGGGGATTGAACAGCAAATTGATTTGGTGCCTGGGAGTGCCTTGCTGAATCGTCCAGCTTATAGGAGCAATCCGGAGGAGACTAAGGAGCTGCAACGACAGGTAAGTGAGCTATTAGATAAAGGGTTTGTGCGTGAGTCCATGTCACCTTGTGCGGTGCCCGTTTTACTAGTCCCTAAGAAAGATGGCTCATGGCGTATGTGTGTGGATTGTAGGGCAATCAATAACATAACCATTAAGTATAGACCTAGGCTAGATGATATGTTAGATGAATTGCATGGGTCTTGCATTTTTAGCAAAATTGATTTGAAAAGTGGGTATCACCAAATTAGGATGAGAGAAGGTGATGAGTGGAAAACTTATTTTAAAACTATATATGGGTTATATGAGTGGATGGTTATGCCTTTTAGCTTGACTAATGCACCTAGCACCTTTATGAGGTTAATGAATCATATTTTGCGTGCACACATAGGAAAATTTGTTGTGGTCTATTTTGATGATATCCTAGTGTATAGCAAAAACTTGGATGAGCATGTTAACCACTTGAGGCTTGTTCTAATCGCATTAAGAACTGAAAATTTATATGCTAACTTGAAGAAGTGTGATTTTTGTACTAGCAAACTTGTCTTCCTTGGTTTTGTGGTAAGCTCACAGGGTATACAAGTTGATGAAGACAAGGTAAGTGCTATTCGAGATTGGCCAACGCCTACTACTGTTGGTCAAGTCCGAAGTTTTCATGGTCTTGCAAGCTTCTATAGGAGGTTTGTAAAAGATTTTAGCACATTGGCAGCACCAATGACGGCAGTGATCAAGAAGAACGTTCCATTCCATTGGGGCGAGGAGCAAGAGAAGTCCTTCAATCTCATTAAGCAAAAATTGATTAATGCTCCATTACTTGTTTTACCCGATTTTGCTAACACTTTTGAAATTGAATGTGATGCTTCAGGTGTAGGTATTGGTGGCGTGTTGATTCAAGGAGGAAGGCCGGTGGCGTACTTTAGTGAGAAGCTCAATGGGGCAGCGCTGAACTATCCCACGTATGACAAGGAGTTCTATGCACTTGTGAGGACTCTTGAGACGTGGCAGCACTACTTGAGGCCTAAAGAGTTTGTGATTCATACGGATCATGAGTCTCTAAAGCACCTCAAGGGGCAACAAAAGCTGAACAAGAGGCATGCTAAGTGGGTGGCTTTCATAGAGACATTCCCCTACATGATCAAATACAAGCAAGGTAAGGAAAACGTAGTGGCCGACGCACTATCGCGGAGGTATGTGCTTTTCTCTACTTTGCAATCTAAAATCTTGGGGTTTGAGCTTGTTAAAGAATTGTATGTGCTAGATGATGACTTTAAAGAAGTGTTTGAAACTTGTATGCATGGTCCACATGATAAATTCTACTTGCATAAGGGTTTCTTGTTTAGAGAGGATAGATTGTGCATTCCTAAATCATCAATTCGTGAATTACTTGTTAGGGAAGCACATGGGGGTGGCTTGATGGGACACTTTGGGGTGGCCAAAACTTTAAGTGCAGTGCATGAACATTTTTATTGGCCACACATGAAGCGTGATGTTGAGCGTGTTTGTGAGAAGTGCATAACTTGTAGGCATGCTAAGTCTAGGACGTTACCACATGGATTATATACACCACTTCCCGTCCCGAGTGAACCTTGGGTTGATATCTCTATGGACTTTGTTTTGGGGTTACCTAGGACAAAGAAGGGGAGGGACTCTATATTTGTTGTTGTGGATAGGTTTTCTAAGATGACACATTTTATTACTTGTCACAAAACTGATGATGCTTCTAACATTGCGGACTTGTTTTTTAGAGTAGTCGTTAGGTTGCATGGCATGCCTAGGACTATTGTGTCTGACCGTGATGTTAAATTCTTAAGTTACCTTTGGAAAACACTATGGGCTAAACTTGACACTAAATTACTATTTTCTACGACCTGTCATCCTCAAACTGATGGTCAAACTGAGGTAGTCAATAGAACATTAGGAACACTTTTGCGTGTTATTCTTAAGAAGAACTTAAAGAATTGGGAGAATTGCTTGTCATTTGTTGAGTTTGCTTATAATCGTTGTGTGCATTCTACTACTAGCTATTCGCCATTTGAAATTGTATACGGTTTTAATCCTTTGACTCCGTTGGATTTGATGTCTTTACCTGTGAGTGAAAGGTTAAACATGGATGGCAAAAAGAAGGCTGAATTTGTTAGGAGGTTGCATGAAAAGGCCAAAGCAAATATTGAGAAGCGGAATGAGAAATATGCCAAGCAAGCTAACAAGGGGAAAAAGAAGCTGGTATTCGAGAATGGTGATTGGGTGTGGCTACACTTGAGGAAGGAGAGGTTTCTGGAGAAGCGACGCTCAAAGCTATTACCTAGGGGCGATGGACCATTCCAAGTTCTTGAGAGGATCAATGACAACGCCTACAAACTCGATCTGCCAGGTGAGTACAACGTAAGTTCTACATTTAATGTTAGTGATTTGTCGTTGTTTGATGTAGGTGATGAGCAAGATTTGAGGACAAATCCTTTTCAAGAAGGGGAGGATGATGCGAACACGGGTCGTCAAGCCCCAAGGAAAGCATGGGATCCTTTACAGTTGCCGGAGGGACCAGTCACGAGGGGTCGATTAAAGAAGTTCAAGGAGGCACTACAAGGAGTCATGAGTAGGCATGAAGGGGTCGTGATGCATGGGAGTGTGTTAGAAGACCAAAGGAATAGTATTCAAGTACTGATAGCATTGGCCGAGTCTGGACGGACCTGTACACGGACCTGCACACGGGGTCCGTGCTCTATACAGCCTGAGGTGCCCATTGACAGTATCTACACGGACCCGACGACGGACCCAAGCACGGGGTCCGTGCCCTATGTTATTGGCGAAGACAGTGTCTACACGGACCCGTACACGGAGGTGGGCACGGGGTCCGTGTCCCTTGTTTCCAACTGAAGTCTATTTACCGAGTGTACACGGACCCAGACACGGAGGTCTGCACGGGGTCCGTGCCTAGTGTTTTTTTGCGCGAATTATTTCCTTCTTTAGAGTTTTATTTTGTTAGGTAACTAGATTCTAGTAATCTTTTTGATATGTAAACCATATTGGACGAAATTTTACACACAATACACATATTATTTTGAGTTTTATCAAACTTGTGAGATTTTTCTCTCAACTTTTCAAGGCTTTAGCTTCGTTAAATCAAATCAAACTTATCAAAGTTTATAACTTTGTGGCGTTTGTCGATCGTGCTTGTGCGGATTGTCGTAGGCGTCGTTCTTCGAAGGTTCATATCAAATTTCGATTGTTAGCCTCGTGTTTATTTGTTGCTAAACTCTTATAGTTTAGAGGTGAATAACACATCAATTACTTGATTCAAAAGATCGAGAAAACACACGAGTCTTATTATCGTAATTAAATAGAGGGTGCGATTGCGTTTTAATCGTGTTTGCTATTTATTCGTATCAAGATTCACATCACTTGTTCAGTTAGAGACTCAACTAATTTGGTAATCTTAACTTGAAATCGTTGTGGAAACACTTACAAAGTCAGTTGGACTGAACAACCATATGCACCAGTTTGTTTTATTGCTTCCAAATCTTCTAAGAACTAGTTATGGCATAAGAGGTTGAACCACTTAAACTTTAAATCTATTGCCTATCTGAGTAAACATGATCTTGTAACTGGTTTGCCCAAAATAGATTTTTCAAAAGATTAAGTTTGTTCAGCATGTCAGTTTGTTAAACAAGTAATATCTTCATTCAAAAACAGAGGTTGTAAATCATCTTCCCGATGTTTTGAACTGTTATATATGGATCTTTTTGGTCCAATATCAGTCATGAGTTTTGAGGGAATGAAATACACCTTAGTAATTGTGGATGATTTTTCAAGGTTTACTTGGATTGTTTTTCTCACATCCAAAGACCACACTGCTGCAAAACTGATTAAACTCTTCAAAAGATTAATAAATGAAAAATCAATTGGGATTGATCGAATAAGGTCTGACAGAGGGACATAATTCAACAATAAAAATCTTTCAACTTTTTTAGAAAACACTGGAATCAAACATGAGCTCTCAGTATCTAGGACACCTCAGCAAAATGGTGTAGCTGAAAGAAGGAATCAGACCTTTAAAGAAGCTTCTAGAACAATGCTTGATGATTTTGGTATTTCTCAATGGTTTTGGGCTGAAGCAGTAAACAATGCATGTTACACTCAGAACAGATCAATTATTAAGAAGAATCATGTGAAAACACCATATGAGATCTGGCATGGAAGAAAAAGTGTGGTTTCTTATTTCAAAATATTTGGCTGGAGATGTTTTATTCTTGATAGACGTAAAAATCATTTAAAAGCCTTTGATGCTAAATCTGTAGAGGGAATATTTCTTGGATATTCTTCAATAGTAAATCATAGAGACGTTTTAATAAAAGCTCTTTAAATGTTGAAGAATCTATTCATGTTGGTTTTGATAAAACTGAGCTAACTGATAAACCAACTGATCCAGTGGAGCTAGTTGATCGTTTTACAGAGATCAGTTTGGAGGATGATAATTGTGGGGAACCAGGCTCTAAATCAAATTCTATCTTGGATTAAATGGATCTTTGAGAAAATGTGGGTCAAATTTTCGTTTTTTAACATTAAATCAAATGTATATAAACAAACATAAGATCTTTCTTTATTTAAGTACAACAAACATAAATACATGTTTTGTTCTAGTATATTTAAACAAACTAGTGTTTAATACAAACTACAATCTACAAGTAGTACAAAGCTAGTAGAAACCACTAGTCCTCTGCTGCGCCCGAATTCACCACGCTATCACGATCTCATCTCTGTCTCGACCCAGATCCTGCCCCACCTGTTGTTATGTACACATACAGACATAACAACAGCCCGAAACTCCGGTGAGAACAAATCCCAGTATAAACATGTATACATGCATATAAAAATCTAAATCATGAAACATGCTATTATGAATGTCATCAATATAAGTATGCAATGCAAGTCCAATCATGTCTAGACTCGACTCAACTATAACTCTAGGGATCCCGGTGTGAATAAGACGTCAATAGCTGTCACCTACTCTCCCAATCGGGGTGACTGTACATCTTATTCCTAGACTTCGGTTT
This sequence comes from Primulina eburnea, assembly GCF_022965805.1. Taxonomy (NCBI): domain Eukaryota; kingdom Viridiplantae; phylum Streptophyta; class Magnoliopsida; order Lamiales; family Gesneriaceae; genus Primulina; species Primulina eburnea. The sequence goes on along the minus strand of NC_133107.1, from coordinate 25,265,173 downwards.
GATCTGTATCGACTACTACAATAGGAGAATGATCTTCCCCTAAGCTGCGATATCACCGAACATCTAGAAGTTTGACTGTTTCTGTCAAGACTCTCTTATCTTAAATACAATGAATACCAATCTGTAAACAAAGCATAATCATCTCAAGAGATTTGAATACAAGTCTATAAACAAATCACAATCATGTTATAAGGTAACAAGAAGTCTAGTATGTGATTTTAGTTGGGAAACTCAAATGAAATCTTATTTGAGTTTTAACTCCCCAAACCAAACATGCATTATACCTTTCGTTGCTAAACCTTTATCGATGTCGAGTTCTCGATGTCGAAGTGAGGTATGATGAATCTGAAATGGCAATGTTCAACACACATTCTATTAATTCCTAACTCAATTCAATACATTTACAAATCATTTGTACATCTAAACACAATTTGACGGCATAACGGTGTAGTTTCTTGATACTGATCAATCCAATTCTCAACATATGTCAATATCTACTTTCCACAATGAATAATCAACCTCATAGAACATCATACTCTCAAAAATCTGCATAACTCAACACTACAGATGCTGAAAAATCATAAAAATTGAGTTCGATATCATTTCTTCGTTCCGGTTTCGAATCTACAATCACCAACTTAACAAGAACACATAATCTAATGTAACTCATAATTTCCCCAATCACCATATCTCAAATCATGCAGGAATTGAAGGAAACTTACATCAATTTGAAGCTCTTGATGCAAGGATCACAGAAATGAGTTCGTATCTAAAATCGGATCACTAAATCATTCAAAATCACAAGTCCAAGATCAAAAGGAAAGGAAGTCTTTTCCCTTCGGTGCTGGTTTTCTAAATGAAAAGGAAGAATTCGTGCATTACATATATATACCATGCCATGTGTCATCATAAGAAACGAAGGTGGCTTTCTCGCATGCAGCACCGCGGGTGCGCTCATGTCCAGACCGCGGGTGCGCTCATGCTTCGGTATTATTTTCATTCCTCCAAATTCGACGGCCGTGGGTGCGGTGTCTTGAGGATCGCGGGTGCGGTGAACCCACTGTAGCTGCACCGCGGGTGCGTTCCTTCTTGCACCGCGGGTGCGGTGATGCTACGGGAAATTTTGCCAACTTACTGTCCATGCACCGCGGGTGCGGTGTCTTCCTATACCGCGGGTGTGGTCTTGCCTTCTTCCAAAACTCTTATTGTATGTCATGCATACTCATATCTTCTGAGTCTCACATCAATGAAGACTAATAAAGAAATCTCAAGCCTTATATTTCTCCCCCTCTAAGAAATGATTTTGTCCTCGAAATCGCAGGCAATCTAGTAAATTATCTATATACAAGATGTAATACAATCAAAACTGAATAAATACTTACATCAAGTAAATAACTCGGGATGTTTTTGTCGCATGTCTGTTTCTGTTTCCCAAGTCGCTTCTTCGATGCCATGACGACGCCATTGGACTTTCACTAGCGGAATAGTTTTTGGCCTGAGCTTCTTTTCTTTCCGATCAAGAATTTGTATCGGTTGCTCAACATAGCTCAAGGTTTGATCAAGCTCCGCTTCGTCAGGGTGAATGATGAGGGGACCCGGGCTCTAATTCATTTCTTTGGGATTAAGTGGATCTATGAGAAAATGTGGGTCAAATTTTTTTGCTTTTAACATTACATCAAATGTTAATAAAACTAAGCACAACATATACTTCTACTTTATTTCATCAAATGTAAATACCAGTCTGGTTATTATACATTCGTACAAACTAGTGTCTAAAACGAACTACTATCTACAAGTAGTACAAAGCAAGTAAAAACCACTAGTCTACTGCTGCGCCCGAAGTCACCACTCTATCACGATCTCATCTCTGTCTCGACCCAGATCCTGCCCCACCTGTTGTTATGCACACATACAGACATAACAACAGCCGGAAACTCCGGTGAGAACAAATCCCAGTATAAACATGTATACATGCATAAAATCAATCTAAAACATGAAACATGCTATTATGAATGACATCCATATAAACATGCAATGCGAATCAAACCATGACTGGACTCGACTGGACTATAACTCTAGGGATCCCGGTGTGAATATGACGATTTATCACCTACCCTCCCAATCGGGGTGACTGTACGTCTTATTCCTAGACTTCGGCCAGATCTGTATCCACATCTACAATAGGAGACTGATCTTCCCCTAAGCTGTGATATCACCGAATGTCTAGAAGTTTGACTGTTCTGTCAAGACTCCCTATCTTAAATGCAATGAATAACAATCTGTAAACAAAGCATAATCATCTCAAAAGATTTGAATACAAGTCTATAAACAAATCACAATCATATTACAAGATAAACAATAAATCTAGTATGTTATTTTGGTTGGGAGACTCAAATGGGATCTCATTTGAGTTGTATCTCCCCAAACAAAACATGCATTATACCTTTCGTTGTTAAACCTTTATCGATGTCGAGGTCTCGATGTCGAAGTGAGGTATGATGAATCTGAAATGGCAATGTTCAATACACATTCTATTAATTTCTAACTCAATTCAATCCATTTACAAATCATTAGTACATCTAAACACAATTTGACGGCATAACGGTGTAGTTTCTTGATACTGATCAATCCAATCTCAACCTATATCAACATTGTAATCCTCAATTCATAAACAACATAATCTACCTCATAGATCATCATACTCTCAAAAATCTGCATAACTCAATACTAAACATGCTGAAAAATCCTAACAATTGAGTTCAATATCATTTCTTCGTTCCGGTTTCAAATCTACAATCACCAACTTAACAAGAACACATAATCTAGTGTAATTCATAATTCCCCCAATCACCATATCTCAAATCATGCAGGAATTGAATCATACTTACATCCCCTTGTAGCCCTTGACGAGAGTAACTCAAATCTTAACTCGGAATGAAAATCGGATGGCTGAATCTTGTACAATCAAAATTCCAAAAGCCTGAGAATTGTGGCTTGAAAGAAAATGCTCTCGTTGCTGATCTGCTGAAGGAGAAATGGCTGAATCATGCATCAAATATATATATATATGCCATGTGTCACAACAACGAACAAAGGTGGATTTCTCGCATGCAGCCCCGCGGGTGCGGTCACTCTTGCACCGCGGGTGCGCTCATGTTTCGGCATGGCTTTTATTTTTCAAAATGACGACCGCGGGTGCGGTCTTGTTCTTACCGCGGGTGCGGTCACACCACCGCGGGTGCAGTCTTCTCGGACCGCGGGTGCGGTCTTGCTTCGAATAAAATTTGCCAACTTTCTGTCCATGCACCGCGGGTGCGGTCTGGGTTGCACCGCGGGTGCGGTCTGGCTTCGGCCTTTCTTGTAAAAATTCCTAATTGTATGACCGCGGGTGCACTCCTGTTCTGGGCGCGGCTGCGGTCTTGTAAAACCCTAATTTCTCGTCTTTTCTCCTCTCCTTGCACGTCATGCATTCTCATATCTTCCGAGTATTTCGTCAATGAAGACTAATAAATCTCGGGCCTTACATTTCTCCCCCTCTAAGAAATGATTTCGCCCTCGAAATCGCAGGCAATTTATCAAAGCATGAACATAAGCAATATAGTCAGGACTGAAAAAGTATTCACATTATGTGAATAATTCGGGATATTTTTGTCGCATGTCTGTTTCTGTTCCCCAAGTCGCTTCCTCGATGCCATGATGACTCCATTGGACTTTCACTAGCGGAATAGTCTTTGCCCTGAGCTTCTTTTCTTTCCGATCAAGAATTTGTATCGGTTGCTCAATATAACTCAAAGTCTGATCAAGCTCAGCTTCGTCAGGGTGAATGACATGGGAAATATCCGGCATATATCTATGCAACATCGACACATGAAAAACGTCATGTATCCCGGATAACGAAGGAGGAAGAGCAAGTCGATAGGCTCGGTCGCCAATCTTCTCTAAGATCTCGTAAGGACAGACGTATCTAGGAGACAACTTCCCACGCTTGCCAAATCTGACAACGCCTCTGAAGGGGGAAATCTTTAGAAATACTCTATCTCCTTGCTCAAATATTAATGGTCTACGTCTAATGTTGGCGTATTTCGCTTGTCTATCATGTGCCATCTTCATTCTCTTTTGAATGATTTTCACCATCTCAGTCATGTCTCGAATCATATCCGGCCCAAGTTCTGGTACCTCTGAGATGTCATCCCAGTACAGCGGAGATCTGCACTTCTTGCCATATAAAGCTTCAAACGGTGCCATCTCAATACTTGTTTGGTAGATGTTATTGTAAGAGAATTCACAAAGAGGTAGAGAATCTTGCCAACTAGTGCCAAAATCTAGCACTACGGCTCTCAACATATCCTCTAGAGTCTGGATAGTCCGCTCTGATTGTCCGTCTGTCTGAGGATGATAAGCAGTACTCAGGTGTAATGTCGTACCTAAAGCCTGCTGTAAACTGTGCCAGAAGTGTGAAGTGAATCGTGGATCACGATCTGATACGATAGACTTCGGCACACCATGTAATTTGACTACCTCTCGGACATATATCTCTGCCATCTGATCATGCCGATACATCATTCTGTACGGAATAAAGCAAGATGATTTGGTTAGTCTGTCAATAATGACCGAAATCGCATCACAGCCTTTAGATGATCGAGGTAACTTCGTTACGAAATCCATGGAAATGTGATCCCATTTCCATTCGGGAATGGCTAAACTCTGAAGTAACCCTCCGGGTTTCTTTCTCTCAGCTTTCACCTGTTGGCAATTTAAACACTTTGACACAAATTCAGCGATATCTGATTTCATTTGTTTCCACTATAATTGTGTCTTCAGATCGTTGTACATCTTCCTGCCACCAGGATGAATGCTAAACCGACTACAGTGTGATTCTGATAGAATCTGATGTTTCAAGTCTGAAACATCTGGCACGACAAGACGGTTATTCATATACAGCACATGATCACGTACCTGATATTCTGACAAATGCCCTGATCTGACCATCTGAATCGATCTCTACACATTCTGATTCATTCTTTGTGCTTCTTTGATCCTCATAATTAAATCAGGCTCAACTCGGATTGTAGCAAGTTGTAGTGGCTTATCCTTTGTATCAAATTCTAATCCAGACAAACAGCAATTTTCAACTAACTTTGTAACACCTATCGTCGATCAGGATAGGGAACAAACCTTTCGACTCAAGGCGTCCGCTGCTGCATTTGACTTTCCTGGATAGTATTTGATTTCACAATCAAAGTCTTTCAGTAGATCAAGTCATCTACGCTGCCGCATATTTAGTTCTGATTGAGAAAATAAATACTTCAGGCTCTTGTGATCGGAGTAAATCTCAAATTTCTCGCCGTAGAGATAGTGACGCGATATCTTTAATGCAAATACGATAGCCGTCAATTCAAGATCATGAATGGGGTATCGAACTTCATGTGGCTTCAGTTGTCTCGAGGCGTATGCGACCACATGACCTAGCTGCATAAGAACACATCCCAACCCTCGGTGAGAGGCATCACAATATACAACGAAATCACCCGTACCTGAAGGTATCGTCAGTACTGGAGCACTGGTCAGCTTCTTCTTAATTCCATAAAGCTAGACTCACAATCCTCAGACCATACAAATGGCGCATTCTTTTGTGTCAACTGGGTAATTGGTTTTGCAATACTGGAGAAATCTTTAATAAATCGTCTATAGTATCCTGCCAGACCCATGAAACTGCGTATCTCTGGCACAAAAGTCGGTCTCGGCCAATTGATCACAGCTTCCACTTTACTCGGATCTACAGCAATACCATCTCCAGATATAATATGACCCAAGAAGACAACCCGTCTCAGCCAAAATTCATATTTTGACAATTTAGCATTCAGTCTTTCATTCCTTAAGGTCTGTAATACAATTCTTAGATGCTCTGCATGCTCATTCCTGTTCTTAGAATACACCAGAATGTCATCGATAAAAAAATCACAAAATCATCCAAATACATCTGAAAGATTCGGTTCATCAGGCTCATAAACACAGCTGGAGCATTTGTTAAACCAAAAGGCATGACAATAAATTCGTAATGTCCATACCTGGTTCAAAATGCTGTTTTCGGTATGTCTACATCTCGAATTCTGAGTTGATGATATCCGGATCGCAAATCGATCTTAGAATAAACCGATGATCCCTGTAATTGATCAAATAAATCGTCGATGCGCGGCAATGGATATTTATTCTTCACTGTCGCTTGGTTCAATTGCCGATAGTCTATACACAATCGCATCGATCCATCTTTCTTTCACACAAAGAGCACTGGTGCACCCCAAGGAGATACACTAGGTCGGATATATCCCTTGGCTAGAAGATCTTCTAACTGTGCTTTCAGTTCTTTCAGTTCAACAGGCGCCATCCTATACGGAGCTCGAGTTATAGGAACAGTACCTGGCATAAGATCTATGCTAAAATCTACCTCTCGAGCTGGAGGTAACCCTGGGATTTCATCTGGGAATAAATCTGCAAACTCCCGTACTATTGGCAAGTCTGCCAATGCCGGGCTCGATTTCTGTACATCTACAGCATACACAAGGAACCCATCTGCTCCTTTCTGCAACAACCTATTCATAGTCAAAGCCGAAATCAAGGGAATCCGAAATCTGGAACCCTTACCGTAGAATTTCCACTCTTCTGCCATTTCTGGTCTGAATCTGACAATCTTGTGGAAACAATCCACGGTGGCTCTGTACTTCGTTAACATGTCAATCCCAACAATGCAATCAAAATCAGCTAGCCCAAGTACTATGCAATCTAGATCAATTTCATGACCCTCAAACTGTAAAATACAATGTCTAACCGTAGTTACAGATATCAAACCACTTCCCAACGGAGAAGTAATAGACACTACATCCAACAAAGACTCAACAAGCAAGGAATGCAATAACGCGAATCGTTCCGAGATGAATGTATGCGATGCACCTGTATCTATCAATATATAAGCAGGATAACCGCAAAGAGAATTGTGACACCCTGACCCGTTACAATTAAAATAATACAGCGGAATTTAAAATTTTCTTTCAAACGGAAGGAGTTTCAAAATACATTTTATAAAAGTGTTTACAAAATAACAACATGATCATTCCAATGACATAATAAAATACAAAAATATCATTAGTGTGATCATGTTACAAAATGGTACAAAATAATCATCCTTCCAATCTTCGTATGCATATGACCCCCATCCACAGTCAACGTCCCGGTCCGTCGCTCTTATCTGCATCACATGAAAATAACTGAAATGAGAATAAATCTCAGCAAGTGGAACTCTTACATAGCAATGATACATAGTATACTCTGTAAAACATGGCTTTTAAATCATAAATACCATCGACTCTGAAACATAATAACGTAGCAATAACTGTAGCAATAGCAATAGCAATAGATAGCAATACGATGGTATTCTCTTTTCTATGGTTGGATTGATATCAATAGTATCTGTGACTGTGGTTGCCAATATCCCATCGATATAAATCGATAACTGTGAGGGGATAAAAGCCTATGGTCGATGATCATCTAATTGCATGCAATGCTATGGCTATGATTAATCAATCCAATAAAACATTTGAATTCTCAATAGCATTTAAGGCCGTCGTTTCGCAATCTCATAATATCTCTTGTATTCCCTTTTTAACAATAGTGAGACATCAATGCCTCCAATAGATAATCAATGAAATCGATACATAACAATGGATCAATGGAAGGGAATAACACTTTGAAACCTTTAAAACACAATACATATAACATCATGTGAGCAAAGGGATGAAATTCCACTTACAAACCAATAGAACACCTCCAACTATACTCTTGGTACACCACCTACAACAATAATCCATAAATAACACCAATATCAAGACTAAATCCAAGAGTCCATGCTAAATAATCCATAATACCATCAAAACATCAAATCCAAAATAACCCTTAACTCGAAACCTCATTAGAATCGCACCAAAAACTTACCTAAGCTTCCTTATACCACGGAGAACGTTGATCTCAAGTCGGAAATCCAAATAACTCCAAGAATCAAAGGTAGGAAGCTAAAGAAATGGAGAAAACCCTTGCCAAAAGGAGAGAAAAATCGAAAATGGAAGATAGGATAAGGTAGGTATGAAGTCAACTCAATCAAAAAGGTACTAAATAACTCGCCCATACTTACACCGCGGGTGCGGTCACACAAGCACCGCGGGTGCGCTAAGCTCACGGCAACCAAAATAAATCCCATGCACGATCACCGCGGGTGCGGTGCTACAAATACCGCGGGTGCGGTCTCACCGCGGGTGCGGTCCTTGCACTGCCGCGGGTGCGGTGATGCCACGGCCCTCCAAATCCAAAATCATGAATAGTACACCGCGGGGGCACTCATCTAAGAGCGCGGGTGCACTCTACTCACGGCAATGAACAGTAACAAAACAACTAAAATCGATTCGAAACGCTGAAACGAACAATCAACACCAACTAACACCTCAAATAAATAATAACCAATAATACTATAGCCCAAAACACAACTATAATCATCTAATCACATAACCCAATTAACACAATAAAGCTTAAACCGTACCGTACACCGGGCTCGGCTATTACAATCTCCCCTCCTTAGAGGAATTTCGTCCTCGAAATTGACGTCACGGCACGAACAACTCAGGATACCTCTCTCTCATCTCAGTCTCTGGTTCCCACGTAGCCTCCTCAATCAAATGGTTCCTCCAAAGGACTTTCACGATGACGATCTCTTTGTTCCTCAGAACTCTAACTGTGCGATCCAGAATCTGAATCGGAATCTCATGGTAAGTCAGACTCGGCGTCAAGTCCAATGGCTCATGGCGAAGAACATGGGAAGGATCTGCAATATACTTCCTGAGCATCGATACGTGAAACACATTATGGACTCTGTCAAGATCGGGCGGTAGGGCTAATCTGTAGGCTCGGTCACGCACTCTGTCCAATATCTCGAATGGACCAATGAATCTAGGGCTCAACTTGCCCTTCTTGCCAAATCGCATCACACCCTTGAGAGGTGCTATCTTCAGAAAAACATGATCGCCAACCTCGAACTGCAAAGGTCTACGACGAACGTCTGCATAGCTCTTCTGTCTGGACTGAGCAGTCTTCATCCTCTCTCTGATAACTGCAACAACATCGGCAGTCTGTTGGACCAACTCGGGACCCAACATCTTCCTCTCTCCAACCTCATCCCAAAACAAAGGAGATCTGCACTTCCTGCCATAAAGTGCCTCATACGGTGCCATGCCAATCGTCGCCTGGTAGCTATTGTTGTACGTGAACTCCACAAGAGGCAACATGGAATCCCAGCTACCAGAATAGTCAATAGTACAAGCTCTGAGCATATCCTCCAGAATCTGAATGACTCTCTCTGACTGACCGTCGCTCTGAGGATGATAAGCTGTACTGAAAGCTAAACGAGAACCCATAGCTCTGTGCAAACTCTTCCAGAACTCTGAGGTAAATCTAGGGTCACGATCAGACACGATCGACACAGGAACCCCATGAAGTCTAACAATCTCTGCAATGTAATCCTCGGCATACTGAGACATCGAATACGTCGTCTTGACTGGGAGAAAGTGCGCTGACTTGGTCAATCTATCAACAATAACCCAAATGGAATTGAAACCCTTCTGCGTCCTGGGTAAACCAGTCACGAAATCCATAGTGATATGCTCCCACTTCCACTGAGGAATCGGCAAAGAAACCAATGTCCCAGCAGGTCTCTGGTGCTCAATCTTTACCTGCTGACAAGTAAGGCACTGAGAAATGAACAAAGCAATATCTCTCTTCATACCTGGCCACCAGTAGAGTCGACGAAGATCCTGATACATCTTCGTACTGCCTGGATGAATCGAATAAGGTGCGGTATGAGCCTCTGTCAAGACATCTCTACGAATATCGTCGCCAGAAGGAACACAAATGCGGCCTCTGAAAGTTACCAAATCATCACCATTCAGACTAAACTCTGAATTCCCTCTAGCCTCGGCTCTAGCTCTCAACTCTGCCAACTGAACATCAGTCGACTGCTCTCTACGGATCCTGTCCGTCAATGTAGATCGAATGACCAACGCTGAAAAGCGAGCAATGGTCCCTGGAATCACCAGATCAATCTCCTCTCTCTGCAAATCCATCAACAATGGTCTCTGAATCAAAGAACTCAATGAAGCACTCGACTTGCGGCTCAAAGCATCAGCCACAACATTCGCCTTCCCTGGGTGATAACTGATCGTCACATCGTAATCCTTGACAAGCTCTAACCACCTCCTCTGTCGCATATTGAGCTCTTTCTGCGAGAACAGATACTTCAAACTCTTGTGGTCTGTGAAGATCTCACACTTTTCGCCATACAGATAATGTCTCCAAATCTTCAGGGCGAAAACCACAGCTGCTAGCTCCAAATCGTGCGTCGGATAATTCTTCTCATAATCCTTCAACTGGCGAGAAGCATAGGCAATAACCTTACCTCGCTGCATCAACACTGCACCAAGGCCTCTCTTCGACGCATCGGTAAAGACCACAAAATCTTCAGAACCACTGGGCAATGAAAGAACAGGAGCTGTCGTCAATCTGTCCTTCAACTCCTGAAATGCGCTCTGGCAATCTATAGACCACTCGAACTTCACAGTCTTCCTCGTCAGATTGGACAATGGCAGGGCAATCTTGGAGAAACCTGAAATGAAACGACGATAGTAACCCGCCAAACCAAGGAAACTGCGGACCTCAGAAACGGTCGTAGGAATAGGCCAACTCCGAATCGCCTCTATCTTCAACGAATCAACAGCAATGCCATCTCTCGAAACCACATGGCCTAGAAAAGAAATCTGATCCAGCCAAAACTCACACTTCTTCAACTTGGCAAACAACCTCTTCTCTCGCAACAACTGAAGCACCACTCTGAGATGCTCTGCATGAAGCTCTCTGGATTTGGAATAGATCAAGATATCGTCGATGAAAACAATAACGAAGCTATCCAGATAAGGCTTGAACGCACGGTTCATCATATCCATGAAGACTGAAGGGGCATTGGTCAAACCAAAAGACATGACAAGAAACTCATAGTGACCGTACCTGGTCCGGAAAGCTGTCTTAGGGATATCAGACTCCCTAACCTTCAACTGATAGTAGCCAGACCGAAGATCAATCTTCGAGAACATAGTAGCACCATGGAGCTGATCAAACAAATCATCTATCCGAGGCAACAGATACTTGTTCTTGACAGTTACTTTGTTAAGCTCCCTGTAGTCGATACACAGTCTCAAAGAACCATCCTTCTTCTTGACAAATAGAACCGGAGCTCCCCAAGGCGAAGAACTCGGACGAATAAAACCCTTATCTAGAAGATCCTGCAACTGCGCCTTCAACTCCTTCATCTTAGTAGGGGCCATTCGGTACGGAGCCTTAGAGATAGGAACCGTACCTGGAGCTAAATCGATCACGAATTCAACATTTCTGTCCGGTGGCAAACCCGGAACATCATCCTCAAACACATCAGCAAACTCCCTCACCACATCCATATCATCTACATTCAACTTAATCAATCTATCAACATCCACAATAGAAGCAAGAAACCCATCGCAACCTCTACACAACAATCTCTCAGCCTCAAAGCAAGAAATAAAAGGAAGGACCAGCGAAGTACCTGTGCTGGCGAGCGCTCCTCCCTGGCCATCATCTGCAAAAGTCACCTTCTTAGCAACACAATCGATAACTGCACGGTAAGTCGAAAGCCAATCCATGCCAAGAATAACATCGAAGGCAACCATAGGGATAACAATCAAATCAGCGAATACAACTCGCTCCTCAATACGAACAGGACACGCAAAGACAATCGATGTCGGGCACAAGACATCTCCCGAAGGCAAAACAACACTAAGCTGAATGGGAAGAATAGAAGGAACTATACCCAAAGATCTCAAAAATAATTCAGTCATAAAAGAATGAGTAGCACCAGTATCAATCAAAGTAGTAGCTACTCTGCCTGAAATCAAAATAGTACTAGAGATCAATGAAGAATCACGATTAATACCTTCCTTGGTCATCGAAAAGATAAAACCCTGCACTTTGGCTCGCCGCGCCACAACGAAAACAAGTATGAGTGCCCAATCTGCACTCTCCTCGATGATGCTTACCACACTTTGGACACAGTGGCTTCTCGGGATCAAATGGAACTGGCGGTGGTCTAGAACTCGGCTCCATCTTGCCCTTGCCCTTGAAACGATCCCTGCCCCTCTGATTCGAACCCTGGCCTCTCTGAGCAATGGCCTGGTGTCTCTCCTGCCTCTCCCTGGCGATGTCCTTCTCATCTTGCTCGGCCAACAATGCTTTGGACACAATCTCCTTGAAAGTAACAGCTTTAGACATGTTGATATCACGACGAATCTCCGCTCTAAGGCCTCGAATGAAATGAGCGCCCTTGTCCTTGTCGTTCGAAGCAATATACGGAGCAAATAGGCAACCCTCCTCAAACTTCAGAATATACTGGCCAACATCCAAGCTCCCCTGTCGAAGTTCCAAGAACTCCGTAACCTTCCTCGCTCGAAGTGCGTCGGGGAAATACTTGTCGTAGAACAAGTCAGTGAACTCTGACCACTTCAGTGTCGCAACATCAACTCCAACTTTCGTAGCATTCCACCAAATACGGGCAGCCTTAACCAGCAAAAACACTGCACAGCTAATCCTGTCTTTGTCCTCATACTGGAGATGATCGAAGATAGCTTCAAGCGCCTTGACCCACTCGACAGCAACTAGAGGATCGGTGCTACCTGCGAATTCCGGTGGATCCATTCTCTTAAAAGCAGAAAAGACGGCATCAGTGCCAACAGCCTGAGCAACTTGACCTCTCACTTGGCCTCGACCCTGTCCTGCTCCTTGCAATCGGAGCAACTGTTGAATCTGATCCCTATGCACCTTAGCCTGCTCCTTAAGCAACTTGCCGAACTCGTCGACAACTCTCGAGGAAGAACTATCCTCACCCTCTGCTGCCTTACGCTTAGGAGGCATACTCTACAATTGCTCACAAGACACCAATCAATATATATAACAATGGATAGATGCAAGAAAACATACCCGGAGAGTTGAAAGTAGACGAAGTCATATGCATTGGTCCGAAGAACCGGTGCTCTGATACCACTAAATGTGACACCCTGACCCGTTACAATTAAAATAATACAGCGGAATTTAAAATTTTCTTTCAAACGGAAGGAGTTTCAAAATACATTTTATAAAAGTGTTTACAAAATAACAACATGATCATTACAATGACATAATAAAATACAAAAATATCATTAGTGTGATCATGTTACAAAATGGTACAAAATAATCATCCTTTCAATCTTCGTATGCATATGACCCCCATCCACAGTCAACGTCCCGGTCCGTCGCTCTTATCTGCATCACATGAAAATAACTGAAATGAGAATAAATCTCAGCAAGTGGAACTCTTACATAGCAATGATACATAGTATACTCTGTAAAACATGGCTTTTAAATCATAAATACCATCGACTCTGAAACATAATAACGTAGCAATAACTGTAGCAATAGCAATAGCAATAGATAGCAATACGATGGTATTCTCTTTTCTATGGTTGGATTGATATCAATAGTATCTGTGACTGTGGTTGCCAATATCCCATCGATATAAATCGATAACTGTGAGGGGATAAAAGCCTATGGTCGATGATCATCTAATTGCATGCAATGCTATGGCTATGATTAATCAATCCAATAAAACATTTGAATTCTCAATAGCATTTAAGGCCGTCGTTTCGCAATCTCATAATATCTCTTATATTCCCTTTTTAACAATAGTGAGACATCAATGCCTCCAATAGATAATCAATGAAATCGATACATAACAATGGATCAATGGAAGGGAATAACACTTTGAAACCTTTAAAACACAATACATATAACATCATGTGAGCAAAGGGATGAAATTCCACTTACAAACCAATAGAACACCTCCAACTATACTCTTGGTACACCACCTACAACAATAATCCATAAATAACACCAATATCAAGACTAAATCCAAGAGTCCATGCTAAATAATCCATAGAACCATCAAAACATCAAATCCAAAATAACCCTTAACTCGAAACCTCATTAGAATCGCACCAAAAACTTACCTAAGCTTCCTTATACCACGGAGAACGTTGATCTCAAGTCGGAAATCCAAATAACTCCAAGAATCAAAGGTAGGAAGCTAAAGAAATGGAGAAAACCCTTGCCAAAAGGAGAGAAAAATCGAAAATGGAAGATAGGATAAGGTAGGTATGAAGTCAACTCAATCAAAAAGGTACTAAATAACTCGCCCATACTTACACCGCGGGTGCGGTCACACAAGCACCGCGGGTGCGCTAAGCTCACGGCAACCAAAATAAATCCCATGCACGATCACCGCGGGTGCGGTGCTACAAATACCGCGGGTGCGGTCTCACCGCGGGTGCGGTCCTTGCACTGCCGCGGGTGCGGTGATGCCACGGCCCTCCAAATCCAAAATCATGAATAGTACACCGCGGGGGCACTCATCTAAGAGCGCGGGTGCACTCTACTCACGGCAATGAACAGTAACAAAACAACTAAAATCGATTCGAAACGCTGAAACGAACAATCAACACCAACTAACACCTCAAATAAATAATAACCAATAATACTATAGCCCAAAACACAACTATAATCTTCTAATCACATAACCCAATTAACACAATAAAGCTTAAACCGTACCGTACACCGGGCTCGGCTATTACAAGAACAGTTACCTGCGATGACATCGTCTGGTGCATCTTGGGCTTGTTCTTCCGTCAATGCAAACACTTGAGCCTGTTGTCGAGGAGGTTGGCTCACAGTCTGGCTACCTCTGGCTCTGGGCTGCGTCTGTGCCTGTGGTGGCTGGAAGGAATGGACCGATGATGCTTGCCTTTCAAGCTGAGGTACTGAACCAGATGCTCTTCCACTTTGCATTTGCTGTAGACTTTTCTGTGGACAGACTTTGGCAAAATGTCCTTGTCGTCTACATATGTTGCATCTCCCCGTCACTCCCTGACACTGCTCTGTGGCATGCCTGCCACCACAAGAATTGCAATATACACCCGTGTACCTTGTACTCTAATCAAAACCACTCTGTCTTGATCCACTGGAGCTCGACGAACTGCTCCCTGCTCTTTTAAATTGTTTCCCTTTCGCTTTGAACTGATCTTTCCGCCCGCTGCTACTACCGCCGCTATCGAATCTAGGAAGAGGTTGCACTGGAGGTAGTGGCGGTCTCGGACTTGGGACAACATACGGAACACTCCGTTGCCTAAGCAGTCCTGCTTCTGCTCCTTTGGCACGGTTCAATGCATCAGCGAAATTGTTGGGTCTCCTAGTATTTACCAAGGTAAAGATATCGGGGTTTAAGCCGTTTATAAACTGATCTGCTACGGCCTCATCACTACTTGAAACATGAGGTGCAAAGCGAAGCAAGGAAGAAAATTTGGCGACGTATTCTTCAATGTTCAATTGCCCTTGCCTCAGGTTTGCTAACTCAGCGCCTTTATCTTTACGGTAGGATACAGGAAAGAATCGCTGATAAAACTCTGTCTTGAACAATTTCCAGGTAATCTCTGTGCCATGCTGTTCTAATGCTCTTTTAATATTCAACCACGAATTCTTAGCCACGTCTTGCAGTTGATGGCCAATGAGTTTCACTCGTTTCTCATCACTGTATTCTAGAGACTCAAATAACATCTCAATATCCTCCAACCAGCTTTCGCATTCGATTGCGTTTTCTGTACCCTTTAAGGTAGGTGGTCTGAAAGACTGGAATCGTTTTAACAGAGAATCCATGGGTGTAGCAGTAACAACCATCGGATCTCCGGACGTGCTACCCTGTTCTGGTGCTGTAGGTCGCAAAGGCACGGCTGCTTGACGTGAATCTTGATACGAATAAATAGCAAACACGATTGTAATAAATCGCACCCTCTATTCAATTACAGTATTAAGACCCGTGTTTTGTTTTCCCGATCTTTGAGACAAGTAATTGTGTAATATTCACCTCTAAATCACGAACGATTTAGCAACAAATATTAACGATAGGAACAATCGCGCTCAAGAGAACCTTCAAAGAACCCGCCCTTGGCAACCCTCGTGATACTCGATTGACAAACGCCACAAAAGATAAATCTTTTGATAAGTTTGATTTGATACAACGCAAAAGTTATAACGAAACTTAAGCTTGTGTTGAGAGAATTATCAATATCATAAAAGATGAATAATAATCAATAATGAACAACCGTTAAATTGTTTGTGGTATTCTAGCCTATATATAGGTAACAAAACCCTAAATATAAAAGATATCAAATCTACTTGCTAAAATAATTAAAACACTAAAATAGGAAAATAAATCTCGTCCAAACGTAAAGGACACGGACCCCGTGTAGAGGTCCGGAAGGGGGTCCGTGTAGGCACTGTAATTTTTATGTCTCGAAAGTAGTAGACACGGACCCCGTGTACAGGTCCGTGCTCGGGTCCGTGTAGGCTCGGGATTTCTCTTCCTCAAGTGTAATGGACACGGACCCCGTGTACGGGTCCGTGCTTGGGTCCGTGCAGCCTCGGTTCCTCAAAATAATGCTTGAATAATGTTCCTTCGGCTTTCCAACGTGCTCCCATGCATCACGAGCCCTTCTCCCTTGCTTATCAATCATTTGAACAACATGCCCGGCCACGTTCACATCATACTCCCCTTCTTCAAAAAGATTTGTCCTCAAATCTTGCCCCACTGCACAAAAACGAAGCAAGTTAGTAATAAAATTAATCAAATTATCAACATGCTTACCTTTCAATTTAAGTTCGTAGGCGCTATGGTTAGCTCGCTCCATTAACACTGGAAACTCCAACATCAGCGTTGTCTTTCCTATAAACTCGTCAGCTTTACCAAACATTAAATAACAAATGACACCAAATAACATCAACAAGATATTATTAAGTATCACAAAAATCAGATTTCTCCCCTTCTTAGACCTAGTCAACACACAAATGATATCCATACACGTGTACGACCATAGCTCACTAGGAATAAGACATAGTTCATGCACGATATAAGAATCTAGGCAAAATGTCAATCTCTTATATGCAATGCATGCCTCACAATCCCACTCAACATACCTCTTCATATGCAACCAACACATATAATCATGCATTTTATCAAAGATAAAAACACCACTATATGCATCACTAGTACATAACCCATGCAATGAATATAGAATGAAGAATTTATTCTCCTTAAAATTGTACTCATTATGCACATAAAAATTCTTACATTCATTCATGCTCTTCCCAAAGTCTTCACCAAACAAGTAGGAATCATGCAAATAGAACACACTAGGCGTACTACCCATGTAAACATTTAACTCATCACAAAGATTTGAACATAATGCATACAATTCATTGTAATAACAAAAACTCATCAATTTGACAACTTTTGAAAAATCACAATCACTAACATTTAGATTTGATCTATTCAATATTTCATCATTCTCCAATCTATGACTCCTAGGGACAAAGGTTAATTCACCGTTAGACCATTTAGACATCCCACTCTCAACTCTCTCACCAAACTCTTGAATACAACACAACAATGAAATAAGATAAGAACGAAAGTCATACCTCAAGGTTGTTGCGTTGGCAACTATGCTTACCTTACGGTGATTGCTCTCAACACCAAATGGATCATCCCATTGCATTTTTACACCTCCCACATTTGCTCGTCTCCTCATCACAACTTCATCATAACCCTGCAAATGAGAAATAACAATGCTCGGGATTGAACCGGCTATATCGTCACTAGGTATATAAATCTCATCTTTGTACAAAGGTACTTGAAGAGATTTATAAAAAATTAAATCACACTCATACTCACTCTTTTCACTCTCTTGGGCCTTAAAATCATTTTTCTTTTCTTTTTCTGTTTCTTTTTCTCTGGCCTCTTTTTCTTTTTCTTTTCTTTCTATGGCCATCTCACTCTTTTGATCACTCATTTTTTCGGCCATTTCATTTTTTTTCTCTTTCAACTCATGACAAATTGATTCATCAATACAAATTTCATTCGTAGGCAGTTGAGCAAAAGAAACAACTTGCACATCATCTAATAACTCACCCTCCACAGCACAACACTCAATACTCAAGTCAGAAGTTAGTGGAGTACCAACCTTCTCAATTCTCTCAACCCCCACTTTAGATTTGACATCAATTGGCGGTTTTACTACAGTCATCTCCTCCTTTGGACATTGGGTGATATAATGCCCAAACTCTAAACACCAACAACATATAATATCACAAGTACTAGAATTTGAATTTTTAAATGTACCTTGATATTCATATTTGCTAGCTTCACGTCTTGACTCCTTCTTTGGCCTACCGCAGTGGTTCTCTTCCAAACTCGCCCTCCAAGTGGATGCCCATGAATCATCATACAAGCCATGCTCATCTCTCCTACCACCTCTCCTATTATTGTGATTTGGAACAAATTGTTTCCTCATCACCCTTTTCATCTCATCCCACGTAACTATAGGGTCATCCCCACATCGTCTCCTACGTGTTACTAACTTATCCCACCAAGTACTAGCATAGTCGGTAAACTCACTGCAAGCTCGTCTTACCTTCATTGCTTCGGTATAAACCTTCCGTCTCTCAAATACACACTCCATTCTCTCTTCCCACTCAAGGTACACCTTTGGATCGGCTTCCCCACTGAAAAATGGAATTGTCATCTTCGTACCACTTAGTCTATACCCTTCTCGGCTTCTATACCCCTTATCCTCATCAAATCTCCGATAACGATCCATGTTCAACAACGTATCTCCTCCAACTCTACTACCTCGCCTATTCTCATCAATATGCACATCATACATCGTTTTAAATTGACGTCCGTCAATCATTATACCTGCAAGAAAAAGGTTAGTATAAAACAATAACGAATAAAGTTTCCTCACCACAAATTCTCACTAGTCACTCCAATGAAAATTCACTCGCACTCGTCTTTTTCCCTCACCACAAAACCTCACAAATCACTCCAATGAAAATTCACTCCACTCAAATATTTTCACTCAAGTGAGAATTCTCAAGGGGGCGCTTAAGTCTCGTGGCTTCCACGTATCAAACTTATGAGATCAATCCTGTGACGTCTGAAATTCGACTCACTTAGACCACACAAGAACAAGCAACTTTGAAAAATTGATTAGAATGCGACTAAACGATAAGGACAAACTTAACGCTGAAATATAAGCGCTAAAATTCCAACAAACACCCGATTCAGAATTATTTTTTTTTCTCTCCTTTTTTTTTCTTCGGATAAATAGTACCGTGAACAGTAATTCCGGCGTGAATAGTAACTCCGGAGTTGAATAGTAACTCCGGTAATGAATAGTACCCAGTCGGATGAATAGTTCCGTCGATGAACAGTAAAAACGGGGGATGAACAGTACCAGACGTGAACAGTACCCGATCGTGAACAATAAATTTTGACGAGAACAGTACCCGATCGTGAACAGTAAATTCCGACGTCAACAGTACCTCCGTAACCGTGAACAGTAATTCCGGCAGTGAACAGTAATCGCGAAACCCGGCGAAGAATAGTAACCCCCGGCAATGAACAGTGAATTGGCGATGAATAGTAATCGCGATGAACAGTAACTTCGGTGTGAACAGTACGTCCGCCGCGATGAACAGTTATTCCGCCGCTATGAATAGTAACCCTCGGATGAATAGTGTCGACGATGAACAGTATTTTCCGGCGATGAACAATAAATCGCGATTTTTTTTTTTTTTTTTTTTTCAACAAATCCGTAGAAATCGCTACACGAAAATCGGTATTGAAAATCCTACGAAGAATTGAATGGATACTCTTACTTGAATCAAAAACCTTGAGCTCTGATACCAAATGACGTGAATCTTGATACGAATAAATAGCAAACACGATTGTAATAAATCGCACCCTCTATTCAATTACAGTATTAAGACCCGTGTTGTTTTCCCGATCTTTGAGACAAGTAATTGTGTAATATTCACCTCTAAATCACGAACGATTTAGCAACAAATATTAACGATAGGAACAATCGCGCTCAAGAGAACCTCCAAAGAACCCGCTCTTGGCAACCCTCGTGATACTCGATTGACAAACGCCACAAAAGATAAATCTTTTGATAAGTTTGATTTGATACAACGCAAAAGTTATAACGAAACTTAAGCTTGTGTTGAGAGAATTCTCAATATCATAAAAGATGAATAATAATCAATAATGAACAACCGTTAAATTGTTTGTGGTATTCTAGCCTATATATAGGTAACAAAACCCTAAATATAAAAGATATCAAATCTACTTGCTAAAATAATTAAAACACTAAAATAGGAAAATAAATCTCGTCCAAACGTAAAGGACACGGACCCCGTGTAGAGGTCCGGAAGGGGGTCCGTGTAGGCACTGTAATTTTCATGTCTCGAAAGTAGTAGACACGGACCCCGTGTACAGGTCCGTGCTCGGGTCCGTGTAGGCTCGGGATTTCTCTTCCTCAAGTGTAATGGACACGGACCCCGTGTACGGGTCCGTGCTTGGGTCCGTGCAGCCTCGGTTCTTCAAAATAATGCTTGAATAATGTTCCTTCGGCTTTCCAACGTGCTCCCATGCATCACGAGCCCTTCTCCCTTGCTTATCAATCATTTGAACACCATGCCCGGCCACGTTCACATCACTGCTCTTCTAGGAGGCATGTATCTTATATTCAAACAAATTAGTGTACAGGCTAGACAAACTGTCTCAGCCCTCCTCTGATCATTTACCTCTTATCCAGAATAGGTTCTGATTCAGTCATTACATGCTGTAATCACATCAGATAACACACAACATGTAATAAGGAAAACAATAAATCATGCTAGCACATCATAAAGCAAGGAAGAAGACTCAATCTACCCCGCTCATTCTATCTTATCTCAATTTACAGAACCTACTGCTCTGATACCACCTGTTGTGGGACCCGGGCTCTAATTCATTTCTTTGGGATTAAGTGGATCTATGAGAAAATGTGGGTCAAATTTTTTTGCTTTTCACATTACATCAAAAGTTAATAAAACTAAGCACAACATATACTTCTACTTTATTTCATCAAATTTAAATACCAATCTGGTTATTATACATTCGTACAAACTAGTGTCTAAAACGAACTACTATCTACAAGTAGTACAAAGCTAGTAAAATCCACTAGTCTTCTGTTGCGCCCGAAGTCACTACTCTATCACGATCTCATCTCTGTCTCTACCCAGATCCTGCCCCACCTATTGTTATGCACACATACAGACATAACAACAGCCGGAAACTCCGATGAGAACAAATCCCAGTATAAACATGTATACATGCATAAAATCAATCTAAAACATGAAACATGCTATTATGAATGACATCCATATAAACATGCAATGCGAATCAAACCATGACTGGACTCGACTCGACTATAACTCAAGGGATCCCGGAGTGAATAAGACGATCTATCACCTACCCTCCCAATCGGGGTGACTGTACGTCTTATTCCTAGACTTCGGCCTGATCTGTATCCACATCTACAATAGGAGACTGATCTTCCCCTAAGCTGTGATATCACCGAACGTCTAGAAGTTTGACTGTTCTGTCAAGACTCCCTATCTTAAATGCAATGAATAACAATCTGTAAACAAATCATAATCATCTCAAAAGATTTGAATAGAAGTCTATAAACAAGTCACAATCATACTACAAGATAAACAATAAATCTAGTATGTGATTTTT
The DNA here is from genome assembly GCF_022965805.1 of Primulina eburnea. Classification (NCBI taxonomy): domain Eukaryota; kingdom Viridiplantae; phylum Streptophyta; class Magnoliopsida; order Lamiales; family Gesneriaceae; genus Primulina; species Primulina eburnea. The sequence continues at coordinate 25,243,350 of NC_133107.1, read as the reverse complement.
GTGGGGAGACTCAAATGGGATCTCATTTGAGTTGTATCTCCCCAAACAAAACATGCATTATACCTTTCGTTGTTAAACCTTTATCGATGTCGAGGTCTCGATGTCGAAGTGAGGTATGATGAATCTGAAATGGCAATGTTCAATACACATTCTATTAATTTCTAACTCAATTCAATCCATTTACAAATCATTAGTACATCTAAACACAATTTGACGGCATAACGGTGTAGTTTCTTGATACCGATCAATCCAATCTCAACCTATATCAACATTGTAATCCTCAATTCATAAACAACATAATCTACCTAATAGAACATCATACTCTCAAAAATCTACATAACTCAATACTAAACATGCTGTAAAATCCTAACAATTGAGTTCAATATCATTTCTTCGTTCCGGTTTCAAATCTACAATCACCAACTTAACAAGAACACATAATCTAGTGTAATTCATAATTCCCCCAATCACCAGATCTCAAATCATGCAGGAATTGAATCATACTTACATCCCCTTGTAGCCCTTGACGAGAGGAACTCAAATCTTAACTCGGAATGAAAATCGGATGGCTGAATCTTGTACAATCACAATTCCAAAAGCCTGAGAATTGTGGCTAGAAAGAAAATGCTCTTGTTGCTGATCTGCTGAAGGAGAAATGGCTGAATCATGCATCAAATATATATATATGCCATGTGTCACAACAAGGAACAAAGGTGGATTTCTCGCATGCAGCACCGCGGGTGCGGTCACTCTTGCACCGCGGGAGCGCTCATGTTTCGGCATGGCTTTTATTTTTCAAAAATGACGAACGCGGGTGCAGTCACACCACCGCGGGTGCAGTCTTCTCGCACCGTGGGTTCGGTCTTGCTTCGAATAAAATTTGCCAACTTTCTGTCCATGCACCGCGGGTGCGGTCTGGGTTGCACCGCGGGTGCGGTGTGGCTTCGGCCTTTCTTGTAAAAATTCCTAATTGTATGACGCAAGTGCACTCCTATTCTGCGCGCGGGTGCGGTCTTGTAAAACCCTAATTTCTCATTTCTTTTCTCCTCTCCTTGCACGTCATGCATTCTCATATCTTCCGAGTATTTCGTCAATGAAGACTAATAAATCTCGGGCCTTACAAATGACATGAGAAATATCTGGCATATATCTACGCAACATCGACACATGAAAAACGTCATGTATACCAGATAAAGAAGGAGGAAGAGCAAGTCTGTAAGCTCGTTCGCCAATTTTTTCAAGAATTTCGTACGGACCAATGTATCGAGGAGACAATTTCCCGCGTTTGCCAAATCTGACAACGCCTCTGAAATGGGAAATTTTCAAGAATACTCTATCTCCCTGTTCAAATACCAATGGTCTACGTGTGATATTGGCATACTTGGCTTGTCTATCCTGTGCTATCCTCATTCTTTTCTGAATAAACTTCACCTTCTCAGTCATGTCGCGAATCATATCCGGCCCAATTTCTGGTGCCTCTGAGATGTTATCCCAGTACAGCGGAGCTCTGCACTTCTTGCCATATAAAGCTTCAAACGATGCCATCTCAATGCTCGTCTGATAGCTGTTATTGTATGAGAATCCACAAAGAGGTATAGAATCTTGCCAACTAGTGCCAAAATCTAGCACTACGGCTCTCAACATATCTTCTAATGTTTGGATAGTCCGCTCTGATTGTCCGTCTGTCTGAGGATGATAAGCAGTACTTAGGTGTAATGTCGTACCTAAAGCCTGCTGTAAACTGTGCCAAAAGTTTGAAGTGAATCGTGGATCACGATCTGATACGATAGACTTCGGCAAGCCATGTAATCTGACTACCTCTCGGACATATATCTCCGCCATCTGATCATGTCGATAAATCATTTTGTACGGAATAAAACAAGCTGATTTGGTCAGTCTGTCAATAATGACCCAAATCGCATCACAACCTCTAGATGATCGAGGTAACTTTGTCACGAAATCCATGGAAATGTGATCCCATTTCCATTCTGGAATCGACAAACTCTGAAGTAACCCTCCTAGCTTTTTCCTCTCAGCTTTCACCTGTTGGTAGTTCAAGCACTTAGACACAAATTCTGTAATATCTGATTTCATTTGTTTCCACCAGAACTGTGTCTTCAAGTCATTGTACATTTTCCTGCCACCAGGATTAATGCTAAAACGACTACAGTGCGCTTTTTATAAAATTTGTTGTTTCAAATCTGAAACATCTGGCACTACAAGACGGTTATTTACATACAGTACATGATCACGTACCTGATATTCTGACAAATGCCCTGATCTGACCATCTGAATTGATCTCTGCACATTCTGATCCATTCTTTGGGCTTCTTTAATCCTCAAAATCAAATCAGGTTCAACGTGAATGGTAGCAACTCGTAGTGGCCTACTCTTTATATCAAATTCTAATCCAGACAAACAGCAATTTTCAACTAAATTTGTTACACCTATCGTCGATAAGGATAAAGAACAAACCTTTCGACTCAAAGCGTCCGCTGCTGCATTTGACTTCCCTGGATAGTATTTGATATCGCAATCAAAGTCTTTCAGTAGATCAAGCCATCTACGCTGCCGCATATTCAGTTCTGATTGAGAAAATAGATACTTCAGGCTCTCGTGATCGGAGTAAATCTCAAATTTCTCGCCGTAGAGTGTTACGCCTTAAACGCATACAAATCTCGAGGATGAGATTAATGTTTTTAATGCTGTAACATATCCCAAAGTTTTTGTTTTGATGATACCAAAACTTGGCTTAAAAATGTACTAATGTTTTATATTGAGGCATGCAGGAAATTAAGAACAAGGTTACGTTCGGAAGATCCGAAATTTGGTTCGGACGTTCCGAAATTGTGCCAATCAGAAGCAAAATAGAAGCTGTTCGGAAGCTGCGAGGAGCGAGTTCGGACGTTCCGAAGACTGGATCGGACGTTCCGAACACAAGCAATCAAATCACTTCAATCCGGAGACAATTTGATTTGACTGATTGATTGAGTAGATTTCGGACGCTACGATGGACATGATCGGAAGCTACGAAGTGTTGAAGATTTCAAATCTCCGGAACGCGGGAATGTTCGGACGATACGAACTGGAGTTCGGACCTTCCGAAGTTGTTCATACACTGTCTGAAAGAATTGTTCGGAAGAAACGAAGTTTGATCGGTCCCTCCGAAGCATATGTTCTGACCCTACGAAGTCAAGAACGGAAGATCCGAAGTCATGCCAGAATTACGCAAATTGATTTCAATCACATCGGAAGTTCCGAAGCACAAACGGAAGATCCGAACCTTGGCGTCCAAGACTAGTATAAATAGGCCTTTGAGGATGCATTCTCAATCATCCCACTCCATTCTCTCTTGTCTCTTACAAAGCTTTCTACTATCTCTTGTGTTCGTTGATTAAAAGAGTTGTAATATCAAAAGAGTTGTAGAAAAAGAGTGAAAGTAATACTCTCGAGTGGGTTGTAAAGTTCGTGGCTATCCTTGGAGCCCTCAAGGCCAAGTAGACGCATCGAGGCGTGGTTGTAAAAGCTAGCTTGGAGCTCCTAAAGCCAAGTCGTTATAGTGATACCTCGATCCTCATCGAGAAGGGGAGACGTAGACGATTCTTCTTCGAACTTCCATAAACATCTCTATCCCTCTTTACTTTACGCATTTACTTTATTGCATTTAAATTACGCATTTATTTTACGCACTTACTTTACGCATTCATTTATGGTATTTATTTGTGATTGTCCCTCAAGTCTTCCGCTTGCAATTTTTGCAAACTCGTTTTAAAAACGCTAAAGGGCCTTAAAGAACCTATTCACCCCCCCCCCCCCCCCTTTAGGTTCTTCAAGTGGTATCAGAGCCAAGTTTTTCAAAATCTTTTAAAAATGGCCAATCTAGCAAGCGAGTATGCCCAAGGACAATCCACAAATCGTCCCCCTCTTTTCAATGGTACTAATTACGGATATTGGAAGAATAGAATATCTCTATACATCCAATCCGTCGATTACGACCTTTGGAAAATAACGGTGAAAGGTCCCTATATCCCCATGAAAACGGTGGATGATAAGGAAATTCCTAAGGGAATGGATGACCTCACCAAGGACGATATGAAACTTATCTCTCAAAATGCTAAAGCTATGAATATTCTTCATTGTTCCCTAGATATGAATGAATACAACCGAATCTCGGCTTGCACCTCCGCCAAAGAGATTTGGGACAAATTGGAGATTTGCCACGAGGGAACCAATCAAGTCAAAGAAACGAAGATAGATCTTCTCCAACTCAAGTACGAGACCTTTGAGATGGAACCCAAGGAGGATATCGACACCATGTTCCGGCGGCTCACCCAAATCATCAATGGGCTTGCCCAACTTGGTGAGAACTACCCAACTAAACAAGTGTGGAGGAGAGCCCTTCGAGCACTACCGGCGGAATGGGATGCAAAGCGCACAGCTATCATTGAATCCAACAAGGGAGATGCGGCATCCTACGACCTTGATCAACTTCATGGGACCCTAAAGACCCATGAACTTTAAGTATCTACCCGGAAGGAGACAAAGAAAGATGACGACAAAGTAAAAGCGAAAGGGATCGCTTTGACCAGTCAACTTGAAGATAGCGACGATGAAGAAATGGCACTCTTCACTAGAAAGTTCAAAAGATTCATGCGGAGTTCCAACTTCAACAAGAAGGACAAAAAGATTGAGAAGGAAGTGACCTGCTACAACTGTCAACAAAAGGGTCACTATGCAAACAAGTGTCCCTCCAAGAAGAAGGCCGGAAAAGACAAGAAGAAGGCCCTTCTAGCCACGTGGAGCGACAGCGACAACGAAGAGGAGTCTACCCTATGCTTCATGGCGAACGAAGATCATCTGACCGACTCGGATGACGACGAGGTACCCTCTTACGATGAATTACTCTCCGCTTACACTAGTATGTACAATAAGGCTAAGTCACTTAGAAATGAGAATAAGCAACTTAAAACTGAACTAGAAGCTAGGATGCATGACAACACTAGGCTCAAGACAAACCTAAGAGACTTAGAGAAAGCCTTCAACAAGTTCAATGTGAGTAGCGGTAAACTAGAAAACCTCTTGAGCATGCAAAGGTGTAACTTCGACAAAGGAGGTCTAGGATATGAAAAGAAATCAGTCAACTTCGCTAGTCTTATCGCAAAGGCAAAACTAAGAACACCACCAACATGCACTTACTGTTGTAAGATAGGCCACATAAGACCTAAATGCAAGAAACTTAGACACCAACACAATAAGAATAGTTATTGGAAATGGATCCCCAAATCCCCAACTACTACTAACCTCAAAGGACCCAAAGAAACGGGTACCAACTATCAAATTGTATCTCAATCTTGTAGGGACAAAGGGGAGACAAGTCATCGAGCACTTGGTATCTTGACAGTGGATGCTCTCGACACATGACGGGAGAAAAGAAGCTGCTACAATCCATTCGACCAAAAGAAAAGGGATCGGTGACCTTTGGAGACAACAACAAAGGGATCATAGAAGGCATCGGCTCAATAGGTTTATCTAACTCTACTATTATTGATGATGTACTTCTTGTGAAAGGACTTAAACATAACCTCCTAAGCATTAGTCAATTGTGCGATAGGGGTTATGAAGTCAAATTCACACCACACGATTGCACTGTATCACTCACAACTGACAAATCCATTAGTTTCAAAGGTTATAGAAGTGAAAATGTTTACAAGGTCGATTTAAAGATTTCATCTTTTTCAAAAATAAAAAGCCTTGTAACATTAAATGTTGATGACAACATTCTTTGGCATAGACGACTTGGTCATGTTGGGATGAGCACCATAGAAAAACTTTTAAAACTTGACCTAGTTTCCGGAATGCCAAAGCTGAATTTAAAATGAGATTCTTTTTGTGATGCTTGTCAACTTGGTAAACACACAAAGGAATCTTTCAAAAATAAAAATTTTGTATCCACTTCTATGCCCCTTGAATTACTTCACCTAGATTTATGTGGTCCCTCGAGGACAACCAGTCTAGGAGGTAAATCCTATGCTTTTGTCATTGTGGATGATTTTTCACGCTTTACTTGGAAATTGTTTTTAGCCCATAAAAGTGATGCCTTTGATCATTTCAAAATTTTTGTCAAAAAGGTTGAAAATGAGAAAAATCTTTTGATCAAACAAATCCGTAGTGACCACGGAACGGAATTTCAAAATGAAAATTTTTCAATTTTTTGTCAAAACAAAGGCATTGGTCACAACTTTTCTTGTCCTAGAAATCCTCAACAAAACGGTGTCGTTGAGAGGAAGAATAGGACCCTAGTAGAGATTGCAAGGACCATGCTATGTGAGCATTCTCTACCAAAATATTTTTGGGCTGAAGCGATGAGTTCTGCTTGTTACATCATCAATCGCGTATCAATAAGGCCAATTCTCAAGAAAACTCCATACGAACTATGGAGAGGGAGAAAGCCTAACATTTCTTACTTCCGCGCTTTTGGATCAAAATGCTTCATCCACAACATTGGTAAGGACAACCTGGGTAAGTTCGATGCTAAATCGGACAAAGGTATCTTTCTTGGTTACTCTACTTCTAGCAAAGCATATAGAGTCTTTAATAAACGCACTTTACTAGTTGAAGAATCTATTCATGTCATATTTGATGAAACTAACCCTTGCTTGCCTAGACCTGTTGTTTCTGATGATGATGATATAGATATCCTTGGCGAAGAGTTGGAGTCCACAAGCCTAGATGATGTTCCTAAAGATCAAGAGGACGCACCTCTTCCGAAGGAGTGGACTACGCACAAGGATCATCCCATGGACCTCATCATTGGTAGCCCATCGAAGGGAGTATCTACTCGCTCTTCTAATATGTGCAATTATCTTGCTTTTCTTTCTCACATAGAGCCTAAGAACATAGAAGAAGCTTTACTTGATGATTCTTGGATTATTGCTATGCAAGATGAACTAAATGAATTTAGAAGGAATAAAGTTTGGAATCTTGTACCTAGACCCACTGATAGACCTGTCATAGGAACTAAATGGGTATTTAGGAACAAGTTAGATGAGCATGGTACAATCACTAGAAATAAAGCTAGGCTAGTAGCTAAAGGATATAGTCAAGAAGAGGGAATTGATTATGATGAGACTTATGCCCCTGTTGCTAGACTAGAATCCATTCGCATGCTACTTGCTTTTGCTTGCTCTAGAGACTTTAAATTGTTTCAAATGGATGTTAAAAGTGCTTTTCTTAATGGTGATTTGAAAGAAGAAGTGTATGTTGAGCAATCTGTTGGTTTTGAAGATGTGCACTTATCTGATTATGTGTATAAACTTGATAAGGCTTTGTATGGTTTGAAACAAGCTCCTAGAGCTTGGTATGAGAAATTGTCTACTTTCTTGCTGTCTAATGGTTTTTGTAGGGGTAAAGTTGATATTACCTTGTTTACCTTGACTAAAGATAATGATTTGCTGATAGTACAAATATATGTAGATGATATTATTTTTGGTGCTACTAATGAACACTTGTGTAGAGATTTTTCTAAGCTTATGCAGGATCACTTTGAGATGAGCATGATGGGCGAGCTCAACTACTTCCTTGGTCTCCAAATCAAGCAATGCAAGGATGGTTTCTTTGTCAACCAAGGGAAGTACATCAAGGAGATGCTCAAAAAGTTTGGGATGGAGTCTTCCAAAGCCTCATCCACACCTATGAGCACGACAGTCAGACTCGAAAAAGATGAGGGAGGTAAACCTGTTGACCAAAAGTTATTTCGTAGCATGATTGGCTCCCTACTCTATGCGACTGCTAGTAGACCTGACATTATGTTTAGTGTTTGCTTGTGTGCACGTTTTCAATCATGTCCAAAGGAATCACACTTATTCGCCTTAAAACGCATTTTCAAATATCTTTCAAATACTCCAAATCTCGGATTATGGTATTTTAAGAACTCATTTTTCGATTTAAAAGCTTACTGTGATGCCGACTTTGGAGGATATAAGGTGGATAGAAAGAGCACTAGTGGTACTTGTTTTTTTTTTGGGAAATTGCTTGGTGTCATGGTTTTCTAAAAAGCAAAACTGTGTTGCACTTTCAACGACCGAGGCCGAGTATATGGCTGCCGGTAGTTGTTGTGCACAAATTCTTTGGATGAAGTATCAATTACTCGACTATGGTGTTACTTTTTCAAAAATTCCAATCTTTTGTGATAATACAAGCACCATATGTCTAACAAAGAATCCAGTTCAACATTCTCGTACAAAACATATTGACATTCGACATCATTTTATTCGTGATCACATTGAGCAAAATGATGTTGAACTTCACTATGTTGACACCAAGAATCAAATTGTTGATATTTTTACAAAACCACTAGATGAATCTACTTTTACTCGTTTGCGTGGTGAACTTGGCATGATTGAGTTGTAAACATTAGTCAAATACTCTCGTACATATTTGTTAAATTGAGGGGGAGTATTATTAATGTGAGCATTATAATGTCGGATAATACAAATTAATTGTATTTATCCATAATTATGGCTCCACATTCATTTATGTGCTAAATATTTTAAAATTTTAGGTGTTCCTCATCTTGGCTACTTCGGAATCACCGTTCCTTATTCGGATGCTTCGTTTCACTTCGGATCCACCGAACGTGTTCGGATCGTCCGAACCTGACCATAGGTTCCAGAACCTCCGATTCACTCTTCGGACCATCCGAACACACATCGGATCGTCCGAACCTCCTTCCGATGTCATTTAATGTTCGTGCATTCCCAATGCCTGACTGTCGGACTTCGGACCCTCCGTTTACTCATCGTAGCCTCCGTTCTAGGATCGGAATGTCCGATTGTTAATCGGATCGTCCGAACGTCTTGCCAGATAACCGATCTGTTCGCATTCCGGACCTTCCGAACTCATGTTCGGACCGTCCGAACATGGCCTATAAATAGGCGTTCGGATCCTCTGATTCATTTGCTAATTCACATCCTTCTTTCTTTCCCCACACAAAACACCCACTACTCACTATGCCTCCGCGCCGTAACGCAGCTGGCCGAAATGTTCGCCCTCGTCACGGTGCCTTTCACCATGATCTTAACCAACCACCCAACCCTCGCCCTACCCCACCTGAATTCGAAACCCGTAACATTCTGCCTGGTCGTACCCTTCACACCGAATACCTCCGTGCGAATTCCTTTACGTTGATTACTTTTATTGAGTCTCAACGTTGGGGAAATTTTTTTCTACCTTCCGTACCCGATCTCATCTACCCTTCTCTCATGCATCAGTTCTATGCGAACTTTTCCCTAGTTGGTGGTGGTGATGACACTCATGTTAATACCATTGTTCAGGGTTGGTTCATTTCTTTTTCTACCGCCGACCTCTCTACTTTGTTCGATCTTCCTCGAGACGGACCGAGTGAGTTCTTTTCTCAGTCTTGGACTGAGAATGACCCCACTTTTGATCGAGTCACTGCCTTGACCACCATCTTCGGTCGTCCGCCTACTCCTGCCGATGACCGTCCTCATGCGAAGGACCTTCCTACTCAGCTTCAGCTTGTTCAAAAGCTTATCACTTCTTCCATTGTTCCTCGCAGTGGAGACCTCTCCACTTGCAAGTATCTCGATCTATACATTCTCTATTACTTAGTCTCCCAGCGCCCTTTTAACCTTCCCGTTTTCTTATGTCCGCCATGGAGTACGCGGCTACTTCTACTCGCGTCTCTTTTCCGTTTGGCCGGTTCATTAACCGGATTCTCGCCCATTTGGACATTGACTTTGCAGGTGAAGAATCCGTGTCTATTTCTCCCCACGAGACTATCGACCATGATACCGTTGTTAAGATGGGACTCTCTTGGAATCCCGTCTTATCCTCTTGGGTCGTCGACAAGGATCGCATCTTCGCGTCCTAACGTCCGACCGAACACTTTTATGTTCCCTTCGGTCTTCTTCCTCCTCACGTTCAGACGAGAGGATTTCCCGCTGGTGCTCCTACTACGGGTACCACTCCTACCCCTTCGTCTGATATTCCCTCTACATCCCAGCAGCGTGGTCCCGACCCTATTAGCACTCCTTTGTTGACCATTGATGACCTTCCTCATGGCTTCACTCCGTCTGCTCCCTCTGGACCCTTCGATCGGATTTTCGAGTATCTCGAGCGATTGGAGACTCGTTTCGACACTCGTTTCTCTCTTTTGGAGTCTGCCTTAGAGCGCCATCATACTGAGACTTCCTCGCGTCTTGATTCCATCGAGGCTGAGATGAGGAGCCATAGAGAGTCGCGGGATGCAGATTCTTAGCTTATGTTTTTGTTATTTTTTGTTTATTTTATCTTTATGCATCATTGTATAAAAGACTTGCATTTATTAGTGGATATTTTACCTGTTTATTTGTTTCTCTTTATGCTTATGTCTTTTTGATTATCGCAAAAAGGGGGAGAATTTATTTGGTTAAAATTGCTATTAAATGGTTATTAAATAAATTCTCAAATAAATTCGCCTTAATTCAACCTCTTAGATTTGTTATTTGATTAAGGGGGAGTTATTTAATAACATTTAGATTATGTTGATTATTGTTTCACAATTTTTAACCAAGTTTTGTGATCATCAAAAAGGGGGAGATTGTTACGCCTTAAACGCATACAAATCTCGAGGATGAGATTAATGTTTTTAATGCTGTAACATATCCCAAAGTTTTTGTTTTGATGATACCAAAACTTGGCTTAAAAATGTACTAATGTTTTATATTGAGGCATGCAGGAAATTAAGAACAAGGTTACGTTCGGAAGATCCGAAATTTGGTTCGGACGTTCCGAAATTGTGCCAATCAGAAGCAAAATAGAAGCTGTTCGGAAGCTGCGAGGAGCGAGTTCGGACGTTCCGAAGACTGGATCTGACGTTCCGAACACAAGCAATCAAATCACTTCAATCCAGAGACAATTTGATCTGACTGATTGATTGAGTAGATTTCGGACGCTACGATGGACATGATCGGAAGCTACGAAGTGTTGAAGATTTCAAATCTCCGGAACGCGGGAATGTTCGGACGATACGAACTGGAGTTCGGACCTTCTGAAGTTGTTCATACACTGTCTGAAAGAATTGTTCGGACGAAACGAAGTTTGATCGGTCCCTCCGAAGCATATGTTCGGACCCTACGAAGTCAAGAACGGAAGATCCGAAGTCATGCCAGAATTACGCAAATTGATTTCAATCACATCGGAAGTTCCGAAGCACAAACGGAAGATCCGAACCTTGGCGTCCAACACTAGTATAAATAGGCCTTTGAGGATGCATTCTCAATCATCCCACTCCATTCTCTCTTGTCTCTTACAAAGCTTTCTACTATCTCTTGTGTTCGTTGATTAAAAGAGTTGTAATATCAAAAGAGTTGTAGAAAAAGAGTGAAAGTAATACTCTCGAGTGGGTTGTAAAGTTCGTGGCTATCCTTGGAGCCCTCAAGGCCAAGTAGACGCATCGAGGCGTGGTTGTAAAAGCTAGCTTGGAGCTCCTAAAGCCAAGTCGTTATAGTGATACCTCGATCCTCATCGAGAAGGGGAGACGTAGACGATTCTTCTTCGAACTTCCATAAACATCTCTATCCCTCTTTACTTTACGCATTTACTTTATTGCATTTAAATTACGCATTTATTTTACGCACTTACTTTACGCATTCATTTATCGTATTTATTTGTGATTGTCCCTCAAGTCTTCCGCTTGCAATTTTTGCAAACTCGTTTTAAAAACGCTAAAGGGCCTTAAAGAACCTACTCACCCCCCCCCCCCCCCTTTAGGTTCTTCATAGAGATAATGACACCAGATCTTTAATGCAAATACGATAGCCGCCAATTCGAGATCATGAATGGGGTATCGAATCTCATGTGGCTTCAATTGTCTCGAGGCGTATGCGACCACATGACCTCGCTCCATAAGAACACATCCCAACCCTCGGTGAGAGGCATCACAATATAAACGAAATCACTCGTACCTGAAGGTATCGTCAATACTGGAGCACTGGTCAGCTTCTTCTTCAATTCCACAAAGCTAGACTCACAATCCTCCCACCATACAAATGGCGCATTCTTTTGTGTCAACCGGGTAATTTGCTTTGCAATACTGGAGAAATCTTTGATGAATCGTCTATAGTATCCTGCTAAACTCATAAAACTGCGTATCTCTGGCACAGAAGTCGGTCTCGGTCAACTGATCACAGCTTCCACTTTACTCGGATCTACAGCAATACCATCTCCAGATATAATATGACCCAAGAAGACAACCTGTCTCAGCCAAAATTCGTACTTTGACAACTTAGCATATAACCTCTCATTTCTCAGTGTTTGCAATACAATTCTCAAATGATTTCCATGCTCAGTCAAATTCTTAGAATACACCAAAATATCATCAATAAACACAATCACAAACTCATCCAAGTACCTCTGAAAGATTCGGTTCATCAACCCCATGAATACCGCTGGAGCATTCGTCAAACCAAAAGGCATGACAATAAATTCGTAATGTCCATACCTGGTCCGGAATGCTGTCTTCGGTATATCAACATCTCGAACTCTAAGTTGGTGATATCCCGATCGCAAATCAATTTTTGAATAGATAGAGGATCCCTGCAACTGATCAAATAAATCGTCTATCCTAGGCAAATGTTACTTGTTCTTTATTGTTGCTTTGTTCAGTTGCCGATAATCTATACACAACCTCATTGAACAGTCTTTCTTTCGTACAAATAGCACTGGTGCACCCCAAGGAGATACACTGGGTCTGATATACCCCTTGGCTAGCAGATCTTCTAACTGTGCTTCAACTCCTTCAGTTTAACAGGCTCCATTCTATACGGAGCTCTCGAAATAGGAGTGGTACATGGAACAAGATCAATACTAAAATCTACCTCTCGCACTGGAGGTAACCCTTGGATCTCATCTGGAAATACATCTGCAAACTCCCGTACCACTGGCAAATCTGCCAAAGCCGGGCTCGATTTCTGTACATCTACAACATACACAAGGAACCCTTCTGCTCCTCTCTGTAAAAATCTATTCATAGTCAAAGCCGATATCAAGGGAATCCGAGATCTGGAACCCTTACCGTAGAATTTCCACTCTTCTGTCATTTTGGGTCTGAATTTGACAATCTTGTGGAAACAGTCCACGGTGGCTCTGTACTTAGTTAACATGTCAATCCCAACAATTCAATCAAAATCAGCTAACCCAAGTACTATGCAATCTAGGTCAATTTCATGACCCTCAAACCGTTAGATGCAATGTCTAACCGTAGTCACAGCTATCAAACCACTTCCCAACGGAGAAGTAATAGACACAACATCCAACAGTGACTCAACAGGCAAAGAATGCAATAACGCAAATTGTTCTGAAATGAATGTATGCGATGCACCTGTATCTATCAATATATGAGCATTATAACCACAAAGAAAACAGTTACCTGCTATGACATAATCTGGGGCATCCTGTGCTTGCTCCTCTGTCAATGCAAACACCTGAGCCTGTTGTCGGGTTTGCTGACTCCCGGTCTGACCACCTCTGGGTCGAGGCTGGGTCTGTGTAGGTGGCAGCTGAAAGGAGTGAATAGATGAAGCTTGCCTCTCAGGCTGAGCTACGGATGCAGATGACCCTACACCTTGAAATCTCTGTGAGCCTCTCTGGGGACACACTTTGGCGAAGTGCCCCTGTTGTCTACATATGTTACATCTGCCCCTTACACCCTGACATTGCTCTGTGGCATGCCTGCCACCACAAGAACTGCAATATACACCCGTGTACCTTGTACTATGATCAAAACCACTAAGTCTTGATCCACTAGAGCTTGACGAACTGCTCCCGGGTCTTTTAAACTGCTTCCCTTTCGCTTTCAGCAGATCCTTTCGTCCACTACTGCTACCACCACTCTCAATTCTGGGAGGAGGTTGCACTGCTGGTTGTGGCGGTCTCGGAATCGGAGCAACATACGGAACACTCCGTTGCCTAAGCAATCATGCTTCTGATCCTTTGGCACGGTTCAATGCATCGGCGAAGTTGTTGGGTCTCCCAGCATTTACCAATGTAAAGATATCAGGATTTAAGCCGTTTATAAACTGATCTGCCACGACCTCATCATTACCTGAAACATGTGGTGCACAGCGAAGCAAGGAAGAAAATTTAGCGACATACTCTTCAATGTTCAATTGCCCTTGCCTCAGGTTTGCAAACTCAGCGCCTTTATCTTTACGGTAAGATACAGGAAAGAATCGATGATAAAACTCTGTCTTGAACACTTTCCAGGTAATCTCTGTGCCACGCTGCTCTAATGCTCTTTTGATATTCAACCACCAATTCTTAGCCACGTCTTGCAGTTGATGGCCAATGAGTTTCACACTTTTCTCATCACTGTATTCTAGAGACTCGAATAACATCTCGATATCCTCCAACCAGCTTTCACATTCGATTGTGTTTTCTGTACCTTTTAAGGTAGGTGGTCTGAAAGACTGGAATCGTTTTAACAGAGTCTCCATAGGTGTAGCAGTAACATCCATCAGATCCTCGGATGTGCTACCCTGTTCTGGTGCTGTTGGTCGCAAAGGCACGGCTGCTCTTCTAGGAGGCATGTATCTGATATTCAATAAATTAGTATATCATCTATACAAAGTGTCTCAGCCCTTCTCTGATCATTTACCTCTGATCCAGAATCGGTTCTGATTCAGTAAATTACATGCTGTAATCACAATAGATAACACACAACATGTAATAGGGAAAACAATAAATCATGCTAGCACATCATAAAGCAAGGAAGAAGACTCAATCTACCCCGGTCATTCTGTCTTATCTCAATCTAAAGGATCTATCGCTCTGATACCACCTGTTGTGGGGACCCGGGCTCTAAATCAAATTCTATCTGGGATTAAATGGATCTGTGAGAAAATGTGGGTCAAATTTTTGCTTTTTAACATTAAATCAAATGTATATAAACAAACATAAAATCTTTCTTTATTTAAGTACAACAAACATAAATACATGTTTTGTTCTAGTATATTTAAACAAACTAGTGTTTAATACAAACTACAATTTACAAGTAGTACAAAGCTAGTAGAAACCACTAGTCCTCTACTGCGCCCGAAGTCACCACGCTATCCCGATCTCATCTCTGTCTCGACCCAGATCCTGCCCCACCTGTTGTTATGTACACATACAGACATAACAACAGCCAGAAACTCCGGTGAGAACAAATCCCATTATAAACATGTATACATGCATATAAAAATCTAAATCATGAAACGTGCTATTATGAATGTCATCAATATAAGTATGCAATGCAAGTCCAATCATGTCTAGACTCGACTCAACTATAACTCTAGGGATCCCGGTGTGAATAAGACGTCAATGGCTGTCACCTACTCTCCCAATCGAGGTGACTGTACGTCTTATTCCTAGACTTCGGTCTGATCTGTATCGACTACTACAATAGGAGAATGATCTTCTCCTAAGCTGTGATATCACCGAACATCTAGAAGTTTGACTGTTTCTGTCAAGACTCTCCTATCTTAAATGCAATGAATACCAATCTGTAAACAAAGCATAATCATCTCAAAAGATTTGAATACAAGTCTATAAACAAATCACAATCATGTTATAAGGTAACAAGAAGTCTAGTATGTGATTTTAGTTGGGAAACTCAAATGAAATCTTATTTGAGTTGTAACTCCCCAAACCAAACATGCATTATACCTTTCGTTGCTAAACCTTTATCGATGTCGAGTTCTGGATGTCGAAGTGAGGTATGATGAATCTGAAATGGCAATGTTCAACACACATTCTGTTAATTCCTAACTCAATTCAATACATTTACAAATCATTTGTACATCTAAACACAATTTGACGGCATAACGGTGTAGTTTCTTGATACTGATCAATCCAATTCTCAACATATATCAATATCTACTTTCCACAATGAATAATCAACCTCATAGAACATCATACTCTCAAAAATCTGCATAACTCAACACTACACATGCTGAAAAATCATAACAATTGAGTTCGATATCATTTCTTCGTTCCAGTTTCGAATATACAATCACCAACTTAAGAAGAACACATAATCTAATGTAACTCATAATTTCCCCAATCACCATATCTCAAATCATGCAGGAATTGAAGGAAACTTACATCACTTTGAAGCTCTTGATGCAAGGATCACAGAAATGAGTTCGTATCTAAAATCGGATCACTAAATCATTCAAAATCACAAGTCCAAGATCAAAAGGAAATGAATTCTTTTCCCTTCGGTACTGGTTTTCTGAATGAAGAGGAAGAATTCGTGTATTACATATATATACCATGTCATGTGTCATCATAAGAAACGAAGGTGGCTTTCTCGCATGCAGCACCGCGGGTGCGCTCATGTCCAGACCGCGGGTGCGCTCATGCTTCGGTATTATTTTCATTCCTCCAAATTCGACGACTGCGGGTGCGGTGTCTTGAGGACCACGGGTGCGGTGAACCCACTGTAGCTGCACCGCGGGTGCGTTCCTTCTTGCACCGCGGGTGCGGTGATGCTACGGGAAATTTTGCCAACTTACTGTGCATGCACCGCGGGTGCGGTGTCTTCCTATACCGCGGGTGCGGTCTTGCCTTCTTCCAAAACTCTTATTGTATGTATTGCATACTCATATCTTCCGAGTCTCACATCAATGAAGACTAATAAAGAAATTTCAAGCCTTACAATAATGAAGAAAAAAATCATATCAATAGAAATATCCTTCAAACACCTAAACTAGAAATACTAGATCAATCGGTTGTACAGGAACCTGCTCCTGATAATCAGTTGGTGGAGCAAACAGATGATATTTAGTTACCAACTGATACAGCTCCAACTGAAACTGAAAACATTCAGTTTCCAACAGAAGCAGTTGCTGATATGGAAACAACAAATACTGAGATCAGATGGAAGAAATCACATCCTCAAGAATTGGTGATAGGTAATCCATCTGACCCGGTAAGAACAGGAAATCAAATGCTTAATTTGTTCATTCATTCTGCTTTTGTCTCACAAGTAGAACCAAAGAAAACTGACGAAGTTCTTGCTGATCCTAACTGGATAAATGAAATCCAAGAGGACCTAAATCAGTTTACCCATAACAATGTCTGGAACTTAGTTCCAAGACCAGTTTGTAAAACAATTATAGGTACAAAATGGATATTCAGAAATAAACTGAACGAAGATGGTTCAGTTGCACGCAACAAAACGAGACTTGTAGCAAAAGGATATAGGTAGGAATAAGGAATTGACTATGATGAAACGTATGCACCAGTTGCAAGACTGTAAGCAATCAGAATGTTCCTTGCCTATGCATTATTCAAGAACTTTAAAGTATACCAAATGGATGTAAAAAGTGTATTACTGAATGGTTAGTTGCAAGAAGAAGTTTATGTTGAACAACCACCGGGTTTTATCGATCACTCTTTTCCTGATCATGTCTATCATTTGAACAAAGATTTATATGGTCTGAAACAAGCTCCAAGAGCTTGGTTTGAGACACTTTCGAAATTATTAACTGATCATGATTTTAATGTTGGATCAGTTGACAAAATCTTGTTCAAATTTTCTAAGAATAATCACATTTTGCTTGTGGAAATATATGTTGATGATATTATATTTGGGTCAACTAACCCCAAATTATGTGAGAAATTTGCCAAGTTAGTGCAGGACAAATTTGAGATGAGTATGATGGGTGAACTGACATTCTTTCTCGGAATACAAGTAAAGCAACTGGAGACTGGTATTTTTATCAGTCAGACCAAATACACGAAGGAATTGCTCAAGAAATTTGGCATGGAAACAAGTTCAGCAAGCACTCCCATGAGTTCATCAATCAAATTGGACAATGATCAAAGGGGAATATCAGTTGAGACGACACTCTACAGAGGTTTAATAGGTTCATTATTGTATCTAACTGTTAGTCGTCCTGATATTGTATTTGCTGTTTGTATGTGTGCTAGATTTCAAGCAAATCCTAAGCAATCACATTTTTCAGTAGCCAAAAGAATTTTAAAATATATAAAGGCACTCAAAATGTGAGATTATGGTACGCTAAAGACTATTCTTTCAATTTAGTTGAATATTCATATGCAGATTATGCAGGATGTAAGCTAGATCGTAAAAGCACCAGTGGATCTTGTTAGTTTCTAGGAGATAGACTGATCTCATGGTTCAGGAAGAAGCAAACATCCATAGCTACTTCCACAACTGAAGCAGAATACCTTGCTGGTGGAAGCTGTTGTGCCCAACTGCTCTAGATTCAACAATAACTGAAAGATTATGGAGTTGATGCTAAAGAATCTCCCCTATTTTGTGATAATACAAGTACGATTGCAATAACTTACAATTCAGTTATTCACTCAAGGACGAAGCACATTGAAGTTAGGCATCATTTAATCAGATATCATGCTCAGAAGAAAGCTATCAGACTGGAATATGTGTCAACTGAACAACAAGCTGCTGAAATCTTCACCAAAACCATTTCCAGAGACTAAGTTTCCTCACTTTCGCAATATACTTGAATTAACTGATTTACCCTAATTATATCAGTTTTAGTGTTGCTGTAACGCCCAAGATTTTAGTTTAATACTTTTGAGCTTACCATGTATTATGAATAAGGGAATGGAAGAACAGACAAGGAGAAGCGACGTTGCAAAGTATATTGTTGGGGCAGCAGAGACAGTGCACCCGCGGTCCAAAAAGACAGTGCACCCGCGATCGTTTCACATGAAATGTTGAAGAATTACAGCGAGACAAGACCGCACCCGCGGCAAAAGAGTTAACGCACCCGCGGTGGTTCTTCTGGAATTTTGGAATTATTGCTGTATGCTCAGCGCACCCGCGGTGCAACGTGTAGCGCACCCGCGGTAGGGTAAGTGCGAGAAGTCCATCATGCATATTAACTTGACACATGTCTTGTTAGACATTTAACATGCAATTTCATCACTTCCTCAGCAAAGAAACCACAGAGAACTCCATGAAAGAATAACCTTAAACTTCATGTCATTATAGAGAAGTGGTTGTGCAAAATCTAACCATCCGATTTTGAATACGAGCTTCGATTGGTTCTCCTTGCATCATAGGCTTCTAAAGGATGTAAGTTTTGTTATGTTCTTGTGTGATTTGGCAATATGATGTTGGGAAAATCAGAGTTTGAGCTATATTATGTGTTCTTGTGATTATTGTGAACGTATATTCGCAACCGGATCGATTATCGGATGTCGTATGCAATTTGTGTAAAATTCCAGCATGTTGGCCGAAACTAGATGGTGCAGAATTATTGTGTTTTGGTTTGGTATTGTTGTGGATTATGAGTTGTTGATGTTAGTTGATTGTTGTTTGAGTTATCGGGATACCGAAATTGCACCGTTTTGCCGTTGAAATGCACCGAGATTGAATATTGATCTATATATGCGTATGGTTGTGAGTTAGAAATTGATATGGTACATTGTATATATGACATTTCAGATTTGCATTGGCCAAATTGATATTGAGAGTTCACGACTTCGACATTGACCACGACTGACCAACGAAAGGTACAATTCATGTTGATTCAGGAAGATACAACTCGAAATAGATTTAATTCGAGTTTCCCAAAATCACATACTAGATTTCTATACCTTGCTATGCTTGAGCTTTATCTTGATTTAATTACATGCATTGAGATAGGAGAGTCATTGGCAGATTTGCCAAAATTTCTAGATATTCGGTGGTATCGAAGCATAGGAGAAGATCGACTCCGATTGTAGATATTTGATACAGACAGGACCGAAGTCTAGGAATAATACGTACCGCCACCATCATTGGGAGAGTAGGTGGGAGACGTGTTACGTCTTTTCACACCGGGATCCCTAGATTTAGATACGAGTCGAGTTTAAGAGTAAGAGTGGAATTGTTTTATCTGTATTCACTAATGTGTCATAATTACTGAATCATGTGTTATGATTTTGTATGAAATTGCATGACATACATGTATACATGTTTTATACTGGGATTTGTTCTCACCGGAGTTTTCGGCTGATGTTGTGTTTGTATGTGTGTATAACAACAGAGTGGACATGATCAGGGTCCAGAAGAACTTGATGAGGATGAGAGATCAAGATAGCATGGTGATTTCCGGCGTAGAAGTTTACTAGTGATTTTACATATGATCTGTAGTTTGTATTGAACACTAGTTTGTATGAATGTACTGAAACAAGACATGTATTTATGTTTGTTGAAATAAAATAGCGAAAGATCTTGTGCATGATTTATATACATTTGATTTAATGTGAAAAGCAAAATTTTGACCCACATTTTCTAGCAAAGATCCAATTAATCCCAAAGAGAATTTAGTTAGAGCCCGGGTCCCCACAATTGCTTTTTCATTTGCTGTTCATTCAGTTTGTCACTTATTATTTAAATTCTTTTCAACTAATGTCAGTTTGTCATTTATCAGCTATTATATTCAGTTAGTTAACTGTTTGTCAACTGATGTCAGTTAATCATTTATCAGTTATTGTATTCAGTTCGTTAACTATTTATCAACTGATTAAAGCTAAGTTTTGCACAAAGTAAAGAGACAACAACAATGATACAAAAGAAAATTTTATTGAGAAAAGAATCGAAACCATGTTACACTACACAATTCGATGTCTACAGAATCTTGCCACTAAGTAATCCAATTATTCAACTCATGGATTCGGATCCTTTTGAAGGATTCTGCTTTGGAGATCTTCTCTAGTTGATGCCATTATTTCCACTGCATCACATCTAGCAGAACTTGATCAGAAGCAAGCTCGGTAATATGATCGACGGCAAACTGATGTTTGTACTTTCTTGCTGTTGCTCTCTGTGCGGTAGTAGGCGTCAAACCATTACGATGCATGTTCTAAAGATATTGTACTTTAAACCATGAAGACATGACCTTCATGCAGACGTATTCCTCGATGGTTTTCTTCAGATTTTCCAAATGAGGAATTGTTCTCGGTGTAACTAGGTTATGCATGCTGCTGCAGGCATCCGAATTACTTGAACTAGACAATTTGAACTGTTGTTATCTAACATTTTTTTATCTTACTTATAGATAGGTTTCATTTAATATTGAAGAAGATGAACAGATTCAAGTCTATTGAAACGTCTTTTGACTTACTCAGAATGAGTTTTTCTTACCCTTTCTTTTAATTATATGCATTTATTGAGGGGGAATATCGATTTGAAAAGTTAACTGAGAAGACAATAGTCAGCTGGTCTTCAACTTAACTGACTATGTTTTTCAACTGTTCATTCAGCTGCTGATATAACTGATCTTCTCCAATAAGTTAACTAATAAATCAAAAAACATTATATATTAAATTATGTGACTGTTTGTCGAAGTATTAATTGCTATCTTTCAACAAATAGTATTTTGGACCGTGGACCCACATAATCCATAAATACTCTACATACGTTTTTACCACACGTACACATGTTCTTAATTTAAATTTTTCTCGACTGACACGTGTCCAAAAATATGATGATTCACTTACATCAGTACTATACCCGCTTCAATTCAGTTCTTCTCCTTACGCTTACTTCAAATTTACAGAGCAAAAAGAAATTAAAGATTTCTTTCTCGCAGAAAAACATTCAATCTAATGGCAAATCAGCTCCCAGCTCACATCATGAACGGAATGGCAATCAATTTTTACTCAGTTATGACGGTTGTGAGGCCCGGGGCCGAAGAGGGCGGGGGGTGATCGCCGGTGCAATCAATTGCACGGACAATGAGCGGCTCCTGGCAGGCTTCTAGGTGGAGGGAACATGAATGAACTGACCCACACGGGAATGAGAGGGATTTCGAGACTGTTCAATGTAATGGACTGTACAGTTGAAGAGGGCTTAAAAGATTTGATTGGTACTACTCATATCACGAAGGTGCATCTTCTTTTTGGTATCTCATCACATGAGAACTCCAAAGTTAAGCGTGCTTGACTTGGGGAAATTTCGGGATGGGTGACTTCCTGGGAAGTTTCCTAGGGTGCGTGTGAGTGAGGAGATAAGCACGTTGTAAAGACTCGTCTTGGTACAGTGAGGACAATCGTCGGATCTGGGGCGTTGCAGTTGGTATAAGAGCCGACCTCCCTTAGTACGGTGTGGTTCGGGGACGAACCAAGCGGAAGCTGGTGGGCATGTCAGGCCTGGGGCCGAAGAGGGCGGGGGGTGATCGTCGGTGCCATCAATTGCACGGACAATGAGCGGCTCCTGGCAGGCTTCTAGGTGGAGGGAACATGAATGAACCGACCCACACGGGAATGAGAGGGATTCCAAGACTGTTCAATGTAATGGACTGTACAGTTGAAGAGGGCTTAAAAGATTTGATTGGTACTACTCATATCACGAAGGTGCATCTTCTTTTCGATAGCTCATCACATAAGAACTCCAAAGTGAAGCGTGCTTGAATTGGGGCAATTTCGGGATGGGTGACCTCCTGGGAAGTTTCCTAGGGTGCGTGTGAGTGAGGACATAAGCACGTTGGAAAGACTCGTCTTGGTACAGTGAGGACAGTTGTCGAATCTGGGGTGTTGCAACTGTAGCAGATGAAGCTGTGAAGAACATCTTCATCAAACTGGAAGCAGCTGGATTGAAACAATTTCTGAGATATCTTCCCAAGAAATTTAAACTAAAAAGATTCAGGAAACTCTATTCCAACGGCTATGTCACCACAACTTGCAGTATCGCATATACTGTAAATGGTCAGCTGTTGATCATTGACGAGGAGTTCTTCTGCAACATATTTCAACTGTCTATTGATGGGATAGGTAATCTATATGAAGTTAAGGCATCTAATGTTGAGGAGACACTACAAGAAAAAAGGCCTACGATAACGGTGAAAACCGTTATCGTAGGTAATTCAAAAGTGTTGTTAAAGCCGTCGCAAATATTTTTGGGAAAATAAAAAAAATTAATTTTAATAATTTAATAGATCTAAAAAAACTTTTCATTTGAATAGGCTAACAATATTCATGATATTAACAAACACATAAAAAATTAAAGGAAAAAAATTTACCCTAAATTGAAATTAAATGGTGTAAGAAGAAAAATTTTAAGTGTGGTAAAGTATTAAAATTGTGTAAGAGAGAAAAATTTTAAGTGTTGTGGGGTGTGTGGAAAAAATGGATAGGAAGTGGTGGTGTTTAAAGAAGGTTTGCGACGGTTATTGGTTTAACCATCGCTAATAGCGACTGTTATTCTTAAAACCGTCGCTAATTATGGCGGTTTTTTCAATTTTGAAATATTGCGACGGTTCGTTCTAACAGTTGCTATATTCAACGGTGGTAGAGAAACTGTCGCTATATTTATGAAGGCGACGGTTCTTCCTAAAACCGTCCCTAATATGAGCGACGGTTGTAATCAACACCGTCGCCATTTTAAAATAGCGACAGGTTTAGAAAAACCGTCGCTAAATGTAGCAACGGTTTCAGCCAAACCGTCGCTAAATATAGCAACAGCATCTTCACCAGTTGTTGTTTCTCGAAAAAACACTTTAATCGACAACGATTTTCTAAAACCAGTTTTCGATTGTCCAAAAAAACACGCTTATAGACAATGTTTAATAGAACCGTTGTCGTAAACGCTCAAAAACATCGGTTTAATAGAACCGTTGTCATTGACCCTAAAAACTGTTGTCTTCGACCCCCAAAAGACAACGATTTTATAAAAACAGTTTTCTTTTGCTTAAAAAATGCCATACAACAACGGTTTTCACTTAAACCGTTGTTAAAAAGTTTTTTAACAATGGTTTTAGTGAAAACTGTTGTCATATATGTGTTGTTGATTTCTGAATTTCTTGTACTGAGATGCAAACCATTCTATCTGCTGATGGTCGGAAAATCAAAGTTTCCGATCCCAAGAAGGAGTTGAAGCCAGAAGTGCAACTGTTAGCAGATATAGTAGCCAAAGGACTGTTCGCAAAGGCTGGATCCTTTGCTGCACTTACTCTTGAGAAATTTCAGGCCATGACTGCTATTATGGCTGGACGGAAACTGAACGGGAGGAACATATAATATTCTCAAGAATATGTTTAAATCGCCCAAGCAATCGAAAGGTTATGCCATGCAGCTCAGCTATTTGCTGAAAGTCAAATAACTGGTGACTAATGATTCTGAAAAATCATCAAAAATGAAAATCTTCCATGCTAAAAATATCCAGCAACCGAAGCAGAAACTGGACATATCTCCTGAGCATTTCTTTAAGGTAAAGAAGGAGATTGGGACACAAGAGGCTCCCAAATCAGTTCAAAAAAATAAGACCCTTCAGAAGAAGATAATCAAGCGCAAGTTGATTGTCAGTGGAACTGATTCTGAGAAGACTCCATCTCTCAAAGTCTTCAAGAAGCAAAGAAATTTGAAGACAAAACTTGTTGCTGCAGTTGGGACCATCTGCCAGCAGTCGGGGGCTGTTGCGTGTTTTCACTACCGCAATTGTACGGTGTCAAGTTTTAGTACTGGTTTGAGTACAGATATCGATCCCACGAAGAGTAATTATTTAAAATTGTATATTAAGTTACCATAATTGACATTGCTCAACTTTATTTAGACAAATCAAATAGTTTGTTTATATTCAATTCAAATAAAATAACAAATCCTGTAATTCTAGCACACAGTAGAAATTCACTGAGTAAATAAATCTAGAGATATGATTTCGTCGAGTATCCCCTGTGCTAAGTTAAATTCGTCTAACATATCATTAATTTGCGCCATGTTTATTAACCAATAACTCCCAATATTTTATATTCCCTTTTTCAAGTGATAAATATAACTGTATACCATATTACCGATTTTAATATGTCTATTCAAAATCATGTAACACGTAATAAATGCAACCAAAGTTCTCTTATGGATTCGCCAAAGTTATACGTCTTTTGCACGTTATAAACATCAGACGATGCGATTTCTCCTGTCCTAATTTCGATCACCTCTCTCGAGTGTTAAATCTCAATTATTAGATCAGTCGAATTATGGCCAGTAATACAAAAACATTAAAGACAAGAAATCACAAATAAACCGGATGAATTAAATCAACCAAAATTCAAAACGTCAATAACATAGGTTCGACCACGACTACGTCAATCTCTAGAAAATAAAATTAGTTCACGCTCGAAACTAGATCACAACAAAACCTGTTTGTAATCATTAAAACGTAAAAGCAAAGAACCGAATTAGAAACGTGTTGAAGAGAGATAAAAGTGCGTCTCCGTGTCCGGATTTAGTGTCTTCAGTCTCCGTTCTTCGCGTTCCGTCGTCCGTATCTTCTCACTTTTTTGCTCCTTTTCTCTATGATATGTCGGCTGCTTGTAGAATTTTTCGGACTCCTAAGAAAACCACGTCGAAACCTATTTATTGCTGGATATCGCGCCGCGCGCATATGCGAGACAAAGTTCGGCGCATATGCGCGCCTCTTTCTGTATGGAGTCTTCTTGCACGTGCTTGCGCGCCATTGATCCGCGCAGATGCGCGGATCCTTCTGCCTGGGTCGCGCATGTGCGCGCCTTGAGAGGCTCGTGTGCGTCGATCTTTCTGTCCTAGTCGTGCATGTGCGCGAAAATAAATCGCGCATATGCGCGATGCAATGCCCTCAGCACTTGCTTTGCTCACACTTCTTCTCCTAAGCATCATTTTAGTTCATTTTTACGCCCATGTCGTAGTCGTACCTAAATTCCTGCAATCATACCAAAAATAACTAAAACTCATAATTCTGCCCAAGAAAACTAACAATCTATTTGAATTGTAAGGATAATTAAAGTGCACAAAATGCACTTATCAAACCCCCCCAAACTTAAAATTTTGCTAGTCCCGAGCGAAATAAAATAAAACATTAACTAAACTAGACTCAACACATCCTAAAGAAAATAACTGAAAGAACAAGAATTGTGGAATAAAAGGATAACCACTAGCCTCAGAGATTACAGTTTCCATGATATTGAATCAAACACATGCCACATTACTCACAGTTCACGTGCGTGTGTGTTTTGCTATTCTTGTTTACCCAATCCAAATGTCAAGATAAGTTCAAAACTTTTTATCTCATAAAATTCTGGACTCCTCGACACACATGTAATTAGCAAAACCAGTGAGACACACATTTACCGTCACAAATCAACATGAGTTATAGGGTGACGTTTGGCTAAACAAAATGACAATCTGAACAAAATAATTAACCACACAAAGTTCAATATCATGAGATGCGCACATGTACATAATCGAATTCTATGTCTATCGATGGCATTTTTCAAGTGTCCATAGGCTTAACTTTGGCAACTCTTCTCCACTAGTATATTAGGTACGTGTGCCTCGGTCAATAGGTCTTTTAAGCTTATAACGTTAGGCTATGACTAATGGCTACAAATGAAGGTAGAGAATCAAAAGTGAGAGAAAACAAACCAATTGATTTTTCAACATGCGTCTCCTTCTTCCTTTTGTTTCACTTCCACTTGCCTTGCCACAACATATTCACCATTTTGTCCTCTTTTTTCACATCACATGTCATACTCTTTATTCAACTTTTTCCTTCTCCCTTTTTTTTCAACATCTCCCTTTTTTTTTCTTTTCATAGAAATTCATTTCATTCTTTTCATCTTTTTCTTCTTTTTTTTTCGATGATAATCTTATACGCACACAAGGGAGAAGAACTTTTGTAGTGATACACATGTTCGTTTTCTCTCATTTTTCGGTAGGTACTTGTGTATATGCTCAAAAGTTGGTAGTTGATGTAGGAGTTTAGAATTGATACGAATGGGGGCTTTTGTGTGCCTTGACACACTCCATTCGATTTTCATTAAGTTCAAACATGGGACACTAGGGTATATATGATGTTATGGGTGGGCTTGAAAGGCTCAAACGTTCCAAAAATTGCCTAAATCATCCCTAAGTCACACAATACCCGTATCTCGCCTCGAAGAGTGCCAAACCAAGTTCTAGACTTCTTTCAATTTACCAATCAACAAACACAGACAGATC
The DNA here is from genome assembly GCF_022965805.1 of Primulina eburnea. Classification (NCBI taxonomy): domain Eukaryota; kingdom Viridiplantae; phylum Streptophyta; class Magnoliopsida; order Lamiales; family Gesneriaceae; genus Primulina; species Primulina eburnea. Next base: position 25,216,359 of record NC_133107.1, on the reverse strand, counting down.
ATATTTTCGGGTATTCACACAGAACAAATCACACATCTCATTCTCATTCAAGCTCAAAAGGCTAACAATTGACAAGTTATTCAAGGAAAAACAGGCCCAACATAAATCAAAGGCTACGTGAATCATTTTTGTGTTAGTGAACATGTAACTCAACAACAAGTAATCAACATGCAGGTTTTGGAGTCTATCCATACATTCAAATTCACAAATTGAATGAACACTCTCTTGACATCGGATGTATCAACAATCATAGCAATCGTGAATTAATGTGTAAACAATTGAGTAAAGATAGCATGCATTCGGATTCGTAATCATGGAACAACTTGAATTTCGGGCCAACTCTCATCGTTATTTGGTTATCACCTTAATTCCACAATTCTAAAAAAAAACAATTTAACGACTAAAAATGGACATAAAGACTAAATTAACTATTTTTTTTAATAAAATAAACATCAAAACAAATCAAATCACCCCCCCAAACTTAAAATATGCATTGTACTGAATGTATAAACAAGAAAGATCGGGACAATCATACCTCCCACGACTCCCACGATGAGCGTCAGTGCTTGCCGTCATCATCATCAACATCTTCGTCCATGTGTTGGGGTGGAGCCTGTGGAGGAGGTCCTGGATACTGTGGTGGCCATGCAGGTGGCTGGGAAACATGGATCCTCTGGACCTATAGGTAGGAACCGCTGAGCAAGCACAGAGGTGAAGTCCATCATGTACCCCACGAAGTGGTCGGTGCGGTACTGAAGTGAATCCAACACCTGGCGCTGCTCGACGAGTAACTGCCTCTGATCCTGCTTCTCATTTTCTAGTCGCCTCAATCTGTCTCCCTTGTGCTCTTTGGCTGCTGCAAGTGGTGGTGCTGGTAGCTGTTTTTGTGGGAGCTCCTCTTCGTCCGGGAACTCATGGGGAACATAGGATGCGGCTCTAAAGAAAGCAACAATGGGGGCCTTCGGCTTGAGCACTGGTTCATCAGGGGCCCATAATACGCCGCCCTGGCGGCAAAGCTCGGTAACAGTGTGGGGACAATGAAGAGCAACCGTGGCTAACGCTGCGCCGACTCTCATAATCGAGCCATAAATGATTCGCCCCACGTCAACTGATTTGCCCATCAGGATTGCATAAACCAATGCGGCCTTGTCTTTGGTAACATCGTAGTAGTGAGAGGATGGGAGAATTTGGGCCAGTACAAAAGATGTCCAAGCGCTTGCGTTAGGGCCCATGTCACTTTTTTTTTTAAAAGAAGTAGGTCCGCTTGAGCTTATTTTCCAGACGGCACAGGCTTGATATATGGTCCAGATGACCTCTGTATAATCAACACCTGCTTCGAGGAATTCATTGTATTCGTCCTGGTAGAAGCTGGGCATCTGATATAACGTGTTGATCGTTCGAGAGTCGAACGACACCAATTTACCTCGGACCAATACTTTGGACTCATCATACCGAATCCGGAGGTTGGCGTAGAATTCTCGCACAATCGAGATAATAGCGTCCGACAGGTGTTGAGCGAATTCAACCCATCCTCTACGTTCCAGTTCCTCTATGATCACACCACAGGGAATGGACAAATTGAACCCCCGTTCCGGTATTATGGGCCGCGTCATAGAACTATCATATATTTGTTGGGCCTCCTCGTTCCAAAACCTGTGAGAATCAAAGCTTGAAGAGGAATATGCACCCTTCTTTGATTTCTTTTTCGGTGCCATCAACTCAATACTCAAATATCGCAACCACACACTAAGCTCAACCAACAGAAAAACCAAAATCGAAGCTTATCGGACCCCAAACTTGAACACTATAATTTCACCACACCAATTAATCCAATAAGCAATTCAACATACGACCCAGTCACGGACTACTTTAGAACAACGAGAAGTAACAAATCCACAATATCATAAGTTACTTTAACTAGATTGAGTTCAGATTCCAAATATCCAGAAGTTTTGCACAAAATATGGAGAAAAACCTCACTTGCACGAGAAATTGACCGGAAATCGGAATGTTGGCGGAACGTTGGCTGTTGAGAGGCAGCGGCGGTAGGCTTTCAGGTAGCGGCGGCGGCGGCACGGCATTCCGGAGTAGGCGACGGTGAAGGTTTATGAGATTTGAGAGGCGTCTGTGTTTTGTTTTGAGAATGATTCGCAATATCCTCTTTTTTTAAAAAAAAAATCTGGTCGCGCGCATATGCGCGACCTGATGTGGCGCATATGCTCCGAAGTTACTGCCTTTCGAGTTTATCGCCAAGTCCTCGCGCGCATATGCGCGTCCTAAGTGGCGCATATTTGTGGTGCCCTCTCTCGGTGTCGCGCATATGCGTGCCTTGAGTGGCGCATGTGCGCCGTGTCCTCTGCCTGCATGCGCGAAAATACGTCGCGCATGTGCGCGGGGCACACTGTCCATAACCTTCTCGAATTATTATATTATTATTTTTTTGAAATTACCTGCAAAAAAATAAAGTGATTTAAATTAATACTCGAACAGAGAAAATTAAAAGTAATAACTAAGAAATTGAAATAAAATAATAAAAACAAAAGGACTGCAAAAATAAATAAATGTGGGTTGCCTCCCACACAGCGCTTGGTTTATTGTCATCAGCCCGACTGTCACAAATTCTGATCATGGTGGGTTGTATGATTTCTTGGATGCCCTTATTTCCACCTGCTGACTTTCAACTTCAATGGTCATCTTTCCTCATTTCACGTCAATGATAACTCCAACAGCAACCAATAATGGTTGTCCTAGAATGACGTGAACATTCTGATTATTCTCCATGTCAAGTATCACGAACTCTGCCAGAACCTTCAATTTTTCGATCTGATGTTCAACATCTTCCACAATGCCCAACGGTGTCCTGATCGATTTATCTGCCATTTGTAAGCTTAGTCATGTGGACCTCATCCTGCTCAATCCAAGTTTCTTGTAGAGAGAACTTGGCATTATATTTATGCTCGCTCCTGAGTCACATATAGCTTTCTCCCCTAAATGACTCCCTATTTCACATGGTGCAATAAATTCACCGGGATCTACCAACTTCTGAGGAAAATTCCTTCGTGTTCCTTTTGTAAATTTACCTTCCACATGATCTGCAAACTCATTATTAGTGTTTAGGTTCTTGAGATCTTCAAGACCTTTTTTCTTTTGAAATTCAGCTTGTAATTGTAGAAATCGCTGGGGGTAGGGAAGTAAAGAAATATTAATGCATTGATTTAAATCATACCTCTCAGATTTCTTACCTCGGGGTCTTTTGGTTGGACTTATCTTTTCATCCCGAACAGGTGTGAGTTCAACCTCCTTCTTTTCTCTTCCTGTCACACCAATCTCTTCATGATGTATAAAAATGGCATTCACTTATCTTAGGTTTGGGTCTGCAGTCTTTTGAACTGCGCCTGACGGTTGAGACGTTAGTTGCTTTGTTATCTGCCCCACTTGCGATTCAAGGATTTTCAAGGTCGCACCAATACTCGCCATGTGTGTCTCAAAGTTGTCCAGTCTTAACTCATGTCTAGAAATGCTTTTACCAGATGGCTTCCCTTCCCCATTTGATGTATTGAACCTCGGTGGAGGATTCAACACATTCTTATTGTTTGCATAAGAAAAATTTTCATGGTTTCTCAACCCAGGATGATAAGTATTAAGGGGAGGGTTACATCGTTATTCGCCAAACCCTCCAACATTTCTGTTGTTGATATACTGAGCTTCTTCAAGAAAATGTGGTTCCTCAACGACAAGCGATGGTCCCTCAGTATTTGATGTACTCATTTTATTCATGGTTTCTATCTGTGTAGTCAATGCTGATACTTGTGCAGTGAGTTAAGTGATAGGATCCACAGCATAAACTCCGGCAGTCCTCTGTACTCGTGACCTCTCAGACGGCCATTAGTAGCTGTTAATGGTCATCTGCTCAAGCAAGTCGTAGGCTTGACCAGGAGATTTGGCGAAGATCGTGCCACCTACTGCTGCATCCACTGTTTTATGTGTCTGACCATTCAACCCATTATAGAAAAGCTCAATCTGTACCCAGTCTTCAAAACCATGATTCGGGCACCTCCGCAACAACTCTTTGTAACTTTCCAACGCTTCATAAAGCTGCTCAAAGTCAGTTTGCCTGAAAGTACTGATCTCAATATTCAATTGTGCAGACTTTGCAGGGGGAAAAATATTTAGACAGAAATTTCGTTGCCAACTCTTGCCACGTTGTGATGCTCCCCAGCGGCAATGATTGGAGCCATCCTCTTGCTTGGTCCCTGAGAGAAAATGGAAACAAACGCAGTCTAATAATACCCTCAGAAACATTATTAATTTTTACCGTGTCTGTGATCTCCAGGAAGGTCCTTAAATGAACGTGAGGATCAGAAGTGGCAGTTCCTGCAAGTTGTTTCTGTTGAACCATATTTATTAGTGCAGGCTTCAATTCGAAATTGTTTGCGTTTATGGTCCCTCGAGCAATGCCAGAATAATGCGTGTTGATCACTGGTCTGAAGTGGTCTCTGATAGGTATCGCGTCTGGAGGGTTACATCTCGCGTCCTCTCTATTTTCAGCCATTGTTTGAATTTCTTCCCTTCTCGCTTTTCTTAGTCTCCTCGCAGTTCTTTCGATATCTGGATCAAATATAAGCAAATCAGGGCTGTGCGATCTTAGCATGCACTGCAAAACAGAAAAGATTTTAACGTAACAAAATAAATAAATAAAATAAAATCTAAATTAAAGTCAATACTACTTATTAACGATATTAATATGCAATTAAGCAGTTTACTCCCCGCAATGACGCCAAAAACTTGTTGCGTGTTTTCACTACCGCCAGTGTACGATGTCTTGTTTCAGTACTGGTTTGAGTACAGATATCGATCCCACGAAGAGTAATTATTTAAAATTGTATATTAATTACCATAATTGACATAGCTCAACTTTATTTAGACAAATCAAATAGTTGGTTTATTGTAGAACCCGTAAAATGACTACATATAAGCCATGCATAATTCTGGTATTTTAAATTAAAATGATTTTATTGCATGAGTATTAAATGCTTTTCTTTAAAGTTAATTGTTTTATGCAGTAGTTTAATTTTTATCTTTTCAGTTATTTCAGTGCGGTCGGAGTAGAGTTGGAGTTTTGAGATAAAATTTAAGATTTAAAAAATCATTCCCAGAGTTTATTTTAGCTAGCTAATAAGTTAATTTAAGTTAAAAGAATGTTTAAGGAATTATTTAAGTAACTTTGAGGTAAGTAGGAAATAAGTTCATTTAGGTTCCATAATTAAGGGGTTAATTCACTAAATTATTTAAAGGATAGGTAAGGCCCTAAAGGTCTAAAAATACACTAACTAAATAATATTTTGCCTCCATTTATTTGATTAATTTAGGCCACCCCTAGATGATCAACAATTCTTTGACAACTCACCACTTTGACCCATTCCTTGTCATTTCTTAACATGATAATCCTTTCATTTATTTACCACCATTTATTTAATATTAGGTCATTATGCTAGCCTAGTTTAGCATGAGAAATCGGCCACACCCCATCTATTCCTCCAACAACCCTTTTGATATCAAACAAATTCAAAATTCAAAAGAGAGGTAGACTTGATCTTGCCATCCCCTTTATATTGCAACCTTTCCCCTCACTCTCCTAACCATCATTCCTCTCCCCCATAATCAAAATTCTGAGAGCTATTCAGTGTAAACAACGTGAGCATCATAGCAAGAATTAGGAGAGAAAACCGAGAAAGAAAACAAGGTAGCAAAGCTCTCCGTCTCCTCCGCGCCGTGTCGTTGCATTTCATTCGTTTTCTTTTCAAACGAAACCAGGCATGTTTATATTTTTCCTTGCTCTTCAAATCAAGTCATATTTACATTTTTAAACATTATATTATCATCATTTCCATGGCATAACCGAAATATATCAAGAACATTTCGAAAATAAAAGATGCAGAATTTTTCGGTTCCTCTTGTGCTTCACGGTTCCTACGTTTTTGATGGTTTCAGGTATTGGTTCAATTCAAGGCTTCCAAGGATGCTCATAGGCATGTACTAGGATATGTTAGAAACACATTTGTCCATTGGTTCAAGTCCCATGCTAGCCGAAATCCAGAGTTGACAGCAACACCCCATTAAGTGTCTTATTGTGCTCGATTTGTGAATTGTTGTCCATAGAGGAGGTTTCTGATCTTGGCTGCCCTAGGGGCCTATAGCCATGGTTAGAACACCTCCCTAGCATGTCTAAGACGTGACCAAGTCGTCCTTTTGAGGCTTGGTCAATTGTTGCATCGGTTTTTAAATCAAAACACAAGAACAGCCCCTTCCCCTTTTGGCCCTTCTCATTTTACAGCAAGTCTGTTTCGGGTTTTGTGGAATGGTGTGGATCTTGGTTAGCCTATGGCTCTTAGCCAAGGTTCACACCCTACCTATTGATGTCTAGATCATTCCATGGTCAACCAAATGGCCACTAGAATGGTCCGTGACAGCAAGAACCACAGCAACATCCCACGCGCAGAATTTGTGCTCGGTTGGGAAGTATGGTTCGTTTCTGGTGTGATGCGAATTGTGGCTGGCCTAGGGCCCTTAGCCATGGTTCAAATCATTCCATAGGATGTTGGTAAGAGGTTCTGATCGGTGGTTCAAGTCCCAATGGCAATTAGCCTCGCAAACGACGCAAGGAAACCATAGCACAGCTGCTGTATTTTTGTGACAGCAAATTTCTGCGTTGGTTCAGTGGCTCGTTCGGGTTCTTGGTTGGCTTTTAGCCTATGGCCTTGGACTGGACAGTGCCTCATCAAGTTAGGAAGGTCATGTTTTTGGCCTTTCGTGATTCGGATCATTTTTGAGGTCGTACGAGAAATTACAGTGCGATGTGCCAAATTGACTCTCGAAAGAGCGTTTCATGTTTTGGCCTCCATTCACCAAAATTTCGGCCCTTACCATTTTAGGAGCATTATTTCATCATTTTAAGTGTATTTTAATCATGAATAAATGATGGTTCGGTGTTGGTTTGGGTTGGCACGGAGTCATGATTAGATACGAAGTCGTTGGGCGTAATTGTCTCGTTTTTGGATTCAATTACAAAGTTTGGTCAAGAAAAATCATTTGCATATTTTTCATGTTAAATTTAGGTCGCAGCGAGCCTGAGAACGATCCAATCCATGTGGTAAAATATACATGATATTTAATTATATTACGTGCATAAAATTAGAAAATAGTCATTTTTGAGATTTATGCGATATTGCTTGTGGCCATTTCACTATCATGGGAGCATTGTATTATCTGGTAGCCAGTTACCGGTCAGTTAAGTTCAGTTATGTACCACCCAGTACACTGTGACATTAGTCTGATCATACGTTCATTACTTCACCCGGTCGCCAGTTATCGGTCAGTTCAGTGTAAGGGCCACTTGCGTAAACCATAATCTCAACAGAAAATTTATGACATGCTATTTTATTACAGGGCTCCAAAGAGCAAACATTTTCACTGTGATTTTCAGTTAAGTTATGCACGTATTATAATTGCTCATGATAAGTTATTTTTACGTTATGCCTCATGACATGATATTTTTACTCCCATGCAACTTTATTATATTATTTACTTGTTATTTACGATATATGCATGCTGAGTCTCTAGACTCACTAGACTTGATTGTTGTAGGTACTGATGAGGTCGGGACCGAGGGCGAGGACTAGTGAGCTAGCTTGGGTCGGCAGTAGTGGAACCCGATGACCTCATTTTAGCATTTACCATTTCTATGCTCAAACATTTTATTTTGTTGGATTATTCTTAAATTGTTATTTTACCAACAAATATTTACTTCCGCTGCTATTTTGAATATTAAACTTTGTCTATCAGTTGAACTTTGAATGAGACATTTGAATTATTTAATGAGACATTTTAATTATATAAAGAAAATTTAAATATTTTCGCAAATTTTTCAGTCACAAATTTTCGTGCCATTATATTTATAATCAATTCAAATAAAATAACAAATCATGTAATTCTAACACACAGTAGAAATTCACTGAGTAAATAAATCTAGAGACATGATTTCGTCGAGTCTCACCTATGCTAAATTAAATTCGTCTAACATATCATTAATTGCACCATGTTTATTAACCAAGAACTCACAATATTTTCTATTCCCTTTTTCAAGTGATAAATAGAACTGTATAACATATTACCGATTTTAATATGTCTATTCAAAATCATGTAACACGTAATAAATGCAACCAAAGTTCTCTTATGGATTCGCCAAAGTTATACTTCTTTTGCATGTTATAAACATTGACGATGCGATTTCTCCTGTCCTAATTTCGATCGCCTCTCTCGAGTGTTAGATCTCAATTATTAGATCAGACGAATTATGGTCAGTAATCCAAAAGCATTAAAGACAAGAAATCACAAATAAACCCGATGAATTAAATCAATGAAAATTCAAAACGTCAATAACATAGGTTCGACCACGACTACGTCAATCTTTAGAAAATAAAATTAGTTCATGCTCGAAACTAGATCACAACAAAACCTGTTTGTAATCATTAAAACGTAAAGGCAAAGTACCGAATTAGAAACGTGTTGAAAAGAGATAAAAGTGCATCTCCGTGTCCGGATTTAGCGTCTTCAGTCTCCGTTCTTTGCGTTCTGTCGTCCGTATCTTCTCACTTTTTCGCTCCTTTTCTCTATGATATGTCGGCTGCTTGTAGAATTTTTCGGACTCCTAAGAAAACCACGTCGAAACCTATTTGTTGTTGGATATCGCGCCGCGCGCATATGCGCAACAAAGTACGGCGCATTTGCGCGCCTCTTTCTGTATGGAACTGTCTTCTTGCGCGCACATGCGCGCCATTGCTCCGTGTATATGCGCAGAGCCTTCTGCCTGGGTCGCGCATGTGCGCTGCTTGAGAGGCGCATGTGCCCTGATCTTTCTGTCCTAGTCGCGCATGTGCATGAAAATAAATCACGCAGATGCACGATGCAATGACCTCAGCACTTGCTTTGCTCACACTTCTTCTCCTAAGCGCCATTTTAGTTCATTTTCACGCCCATGTCGTAGTCTTACCTAAATTCCTGTAACCATACCAAAAATAACAAAAACGCATAATTCTGCCCAAGAAAACTTACAATCTATATGAGTTGTAAGGATAATTTAAGTGCACAAAATGCACTTATCAGGGGACTAACAGCCTATCAAGGCTATCCCTTTGGAAGCTATTCCAACTGAATCCTCAAATAAGGATCAGTTGCCTCTATCTGCCATTCTACCGAAGAAGAAATTCACCGAATCAGGTGACAAGACGAAACTTGGTGGAGATAAAGCTCCATTGATCATTATCTCTGGCTACACCTCTCTACCTATTTCCAGACCAAAGGGGATAGTGATCAGAGAACAATTTGACGCGACTACATCAGGATTGAGCATTCCTCATGCCCTGACTGACTATAAAGGCAGGGCAATATAAAGAAGAGCCCAGGCGAACCAATGCCATCCAAATGCACATCGATCTCATTTGGCAAGAGATCGATGAATTCTCATAAAACAAGCTCAATGTAATGCCCGAGAATTATAGAAATGATAAACCAAGATTATTAATCTTCATTAACGTAGACTTGGAAGATATGAGAATGCATGAAATGCAAGGAGGGAAGAAAAGACATGAGAAAATAGGGTTTGCAAGACCGCACCCGCGGTGCAAACATGACCGCCCCCGCGGTCATAAATTATGAAATTTTTTAAGAAAGGCCGTAGCCACACCGCACCCGCGGTGTGGCTACAGTAGGGTGACCGCACCCGCGGTAAGAACAAGACCGCACCCGTGGTCGTTGGATTTTTGAAAATGAAAAACTGCCGAAGCTTGAGCGCACCCGCGCTGCTGAATATACCGCACCTGCGGTCATGCGTGTTGAGTGAAAAATGATAACGCTTGTCTATTGCCATGCATTCATATATAGGTGTCCTTCGTTCCTTCATTCTCCAGCAGATATGACCGAGGAAAACTAGGGAGAAACTTCAATTCCTTTATATCTTAGAATTGTGATTTTGAATGTTCTAGTTGTCCGATTTTCGATACGAGGTTATTTCCGTGATCCTTTCATCAAGAACTACAAGAGGATGTAAGTTTCTTTAAATTACAGCATAGTTTGAAGTTTAGATGTTGGGGAAATTTTAATATAATTCTTATTATGTGTTCTTGATATGTTGGACACTGGATATTTACAATCGGATCGAAGAATAGACATCGTATGCCATTGATAGTAATTTCCAGCATGTTTTGAGTTGTATATATATGCAGATTTTAAGAAATTATGATTGTGGTTATTGATGTTATGATTTGTGGATCATATACTGATTTTTGGTGGAATTACCAGCATCGAGAACTACGTCGTTATGCCATGGAAATTGTACAGAAAATGATTATTGAATTGTATAAGATTTGCCTTGAGTAGTATGTTGACATGGTACTCCTCTATATTGCCAATTCAGATTGATATGGATCATATTCAGTATTGATTGAGATTGATCAGATTCAATAAGGATTTCGATTATACCGTGATATCGTCGATATGAATTTGAATTGTATCTTGTTCAGATCTTGATCAGATTATGTACTGAGTTGAGTATTGATCAGAACAGATTGTGTATTGAGTTATTCACTGATACAGCGTATTCGATATTGTCATTTCAGATCGATATGGACAGATTTGAATACAGGTCATCGTCTTCGTCAGACAGGAACGACAAAGGTATAATTCATGTGATATTCTGGAAGATACAACTCAAATAAGATCCCATTTGAGTTTCCCAACAAAATCACATACTAGAATTATTATGTTTTAGTGACACCTCCAACAAATATCGTCTATTCCAATGTCGTCTTAAACTTCCTGACATTTTTCAATGTCATTATAAGACGTTAATGACAACGTCATACATGTTACTAATTATTTATATAATGACAATTTTAAATGTCAGAAAAACTCATGTTTTTAAGACATTTATACATGCCATGCTATTATAGCAATAATGACAAATTTATATGTCAGGTGACATAATTTATAATGACAACTAAAAGTGTCGTGTATATTATTTATAGTGACAATAAAAAATGTCACTAATGATATGTTATAAGGTTAATTTAAAATGTCTCATTTTGTAATCTGTAATGACACTTACAAATTTCTTCTATACTAGTATAAGGAAATTGAAAATTGTCATTAATAGCTGTTTATAATGACTTTTTGAAATGTCTCCATATGAGTTTTACCATGACATTTTTTATGTACATGATTTAATGTTCTATTGTGACATAAAAAATGTCATATTTTATGAAATGCCATCGATTTTAAATATTTTCATGATATAATATTCAAGGATATAACAAATTAACATAAATACAAATACAAAATTTTAAAATAGAAATTAAATTGCTAATCAATAATTGTCATTAATTTTGCAATCATTAATGTGTAAGACCGACAAATTTGTCTCTCGAAAAACATCTATATCCCAACAAATGTACCAAATGTATTTAGTTTAAGAATTAACAAATAACTAAGTCTTCTAAAGCAAAACATCAGCAAACTTGTGACGCATCTTCATATTCAACCATCTCATCTTAATCAAAATCCAATATTCTTGTCACCTACAATAAAAATTCATATATTTGTACGAATGAAATAAAATTAAAGAAACACAAAATAGAAGAGATTAAAATTTAATTCCAACTAGTGAATATCATACCAAATAATAAACTGGAAAATTATTATTTATCCAAATGCACCTAGTAGAAATCTTCCTCATTAACTGTCAACTGCAAATATAATTGATATTGGTTTAAAAAGATACTAACATGACGGACATAATAATAAATACTAGTTAATTGAAAAGTTGAATATCATACCAAATGACAAGGCCAAGCTATCATTCCTCCAAGTGTATCCCCAACCTTTTGTAAAAGATCATATGGCCTAATCAAACTCTCTTACCGTTCTAGGACAACTAGAACTTGTATTTCACACCAATTTTGTCCCAACGCCTGTCTTCCTACTTCGGTATTTGGATCCATGCTACGAACCACTCCTTTTGCCACAATTTTCGTCGAATCAAATAAACATTTTTTTGAGACAGAACATCCAATCTACGTGAAAGTGCAAAAGAGAAAGTTTTGATAAAAACAATTATAAAGTACAATCATCAACAACCATTATGCTAATGAGTATGTCCAGCTAGCCAGAAAACAAAAAAACATAAAGAAACATCATTCAAATTAGTTAACTCATGACAGCAAACTATCCAGAAAAGTTAAACAATATGGAACACAAATTAAACACATTCAAACGGTACTAAAGACCAGTTTCTTCCATACCATTTTTTACTCACTAATCTTTCAAAGAAGAATCCTATCAGACTATGTATTGAATAGGTGCGCCAGACCTACTAGATGATCTAACGTATATTCTTAAACCTAAAAGCCAATGCTGAATCAATAAAGTACTAACTCAATATAATAATAAAGTAATAAAACTAGAAAAAAGACTTTACCCTTGGAGATAATGGACTATTTGAGGATGTTGTGTGTTGTATATTGTTGTAATTTGAACCAAGATTTTGGTTTGGTTGACTGCAAACCTTTGATTCTAACATTGCAATGTGTTGGCCTTGTTTTCTAATTTGCTCATCCATTTTTTCTAACTTTGTCTTTTGCTCCATCACTATTCGATTGCATGTACTACGGCTTGGAACTTCTCCCCATAAATCAGATGGGTTAACACCATCACCAAGCATACGCACTCGGCCTGATCTTTCTGGTCCAATGATTTGAGCAAATACGCCATTTTGACCAATTTGATCATACTCATCTTCAGGAAGTTGATTTTCTAGTTCTTTCATTGCAGCCTTCACCAAAAAATCAAAATCCATAATGTATTCATTTTGATTATGAAAACAAATATCTTTGAAAGTAATCTAGTTGAAGTTTATAAAACAACTTACCAATTTTTCTGCCACAATGTTTCCTGAGGGACTTCCATTAGCATGAGTGAAACAGGCATGAAATAATTCAACTCTTGATGGAGGTCGCCCTTTTTCTTTTTTCTAATATGTAATTTGTTAAAAGTTTGTAGATTCTAATGCATGTAGAATTATAAGATTAATAAGATAAATTACCAATTTTTGTTGCACTTGAGCGAAAGATCTTCTTCCAGTTGTCTGATTCATTATCTTTTGGTTCCGAGCAATCTTATTTTTTTCACTTCTCTCCTGATACATTAAATTCAACTTGGTACACAAGACAAATGTCTACACGAACATTTTTCTAAACATATAAAATATTGTATACCTTTGATTTTTCTGAGTTCCACTGAGCAACTAGTTTCACATATTGTTCTACAAAAGCTCTTTTATCTCTTTCTTCAAGAAGAACTTGTGTAATGCCCGAGATTTAATTACTGCAATCAGATGTTGATAAGTTGGTAGACTTGAGGTTATAGGAGCTCACGTGGAAAAGCCGGGTGTCGGTGCAAGACAAACAAGAATTTTGTACAGAACTCGTGGCGCCCGAGCGGTAGAAAGAGACCGCCCGAGCGCCAATGCACCATAAGTTGGGATTTCAGACAGAAAGTGCGGTGCCCGAGCGGTAGAAAACTACCGCCCGAGCGCCAATGGATAATAGGCCATGCATCCGGACAGAAAGTGCCGCGCTCGAGCGGTACTTTCTTACCGCCCGAGCGCGAGATGTGGAATTGGTGGGATGAGCCACTTGCCTTGTTGCATGAGCGAGGTATATATATATATATATATAGAAAGAGAGAAACCAAGAGATTGGTTATGTAACTTGTCGGTTCCTGAATGGAAATGAGATTACATTTCCAAGGATATCGTGATGAAGTTACTGCATTCCTCTCGGAATTGAGTATTGATTGAGTTAGGAATGACAGACTGACCCAGTCTGCGAGTGTTAAACCGTACATGAAGATGTACAAATATGATATATTACTGAGATTCTGTCAGAAAAGTGATTAGATTTCACGGAGTGTGGAGAGTTATATTAGATCGTGATTTTGGTTGATTTTGCACGTTGGACAGAATGTACCATAAGAGTTAGATATTAGATTATATCTGAATACTGAATAGTATTCACTACCTAATGGACAGTCAGAGTGGATTATCCAGATTTCGGAGAATATGCTAAAAGCTGTAATGCTTGATTTTAACACTGAATGGTAAGATTCATTGCCATTTTGTGAATTTTCGTACAACAACAGCTATCAAACGAGTATTGAGATAACTCCTTTCGAAGCGTTGTACGGAAAGATATATGGATTTTCTCTTTATTGAAATAATATCTCTGAAGTTCTTGAGATTGAATCTGAAATTGTCAGAGATATGACTGAGAAGATGAAGCTAATTCAGAAGAAAATGAAAACAGCTCATAATAAATAGACTGAATATGCCAATTTGGGACGATGACTGTTGGTATTTGAGACCAAAGATCGAATATATCTTTGATTGAGATAAACAGACTTAATAACAACTGATGGTGTTGAGCTGTTACGAACTTTTCACTGGGTATATACAGATGTTGTATAACCAGTATTGCGAGATTGACTTTATCCGAGCTATTTCAAGAAATAGAACTTGATATGAGATTGAAATTTCAGAACAGATTCATTGAGATGAGTCTCTGATTTAAACTCTGTATACATTTCTTCTGACATATCTGAATTGATTACTTGCGAGTTCGAGGACGAACTCAGATCTAAGAGGGGGAGAAATGTAATGCCCGAGATTTAATTACTGCAATCAGATGTTGATAAATTGGTAGACTTGAGGTTATAGGAGCTCACGTGGAAAAGCCGGGCGTCGGTGCAAGACAAACAAGAATTTTGTACAGAACTCGTGGCGCCCGAGCGGTACAAAGAGACCGCCTGAGCGCCAATGCACCATAAGTTGGGATTTCAGACAGAGAGTGTGGCGCCCGAGCGGTAGAAAACTACCGCCCGAGCGCCAATGGATAATAGGCCATGCATCCGGACAGAAAGTGCCGCGCTCGAGCGGTACTTTCTTACCGCCCGAGCGCGAGACGTGGAATTGGTGGGATGAGCCACTTGCCTTGTTGCATGCGCGAGGTATATATATATATATATATAAATATATATATATATATATATATATATATATATATATATATATATATATATATATATATATATATATATACATGCAATTCATTTAAGAATTCAGACGGAAAGAAATCGGGAAAGGGTTCTGGAAAATAATTGAAAAATCCTTACGCCTTTTGTGAGAAATCCGTCCGTCCGATTTTGAATCCGATTGCGGTACTATGTTCCTATCGACGTAGGCTACCACTGGACACTGAGTATTGACAGGCTTGGGGTTCAAGACTTCGACAGAGCCAGAGTATCAGAAAGAAAGGTATAAATTAATGTTGAGTTGGGATTGCACAACTCCAGGAAGGTTTGACTCGAGTTTCCCCAAATCACATACTTAGTTTATTACATTGATTCTTGTAATTGATGAGATTGATGTTTGTTGTCTACTGATTTATAGCCAGTGCATATATTGACTACTAAGTCGTTGAGTCATAGGCTGATTCGCCTAGTCACCGACTGATTCGTCTGGTTATTGACTGATTCGTCTAATTATTGACTGATTCGTCTAATTATACCGAAGACAACATTTCGAACCAGGTATGGACATTATGAATTTATTGTCATGCCTTTTGGTTTAACCAATGCTCCGGCGGTATTTATGGGATTGATGAATCAAATCTTTCAGAGGTATTTGGTTGATTTTGTTATTGTCTTTATCGACGACATTCTGGTGTATTCTAAGAACAGGAATGAGCATGCAGAACATCTCAGAATTGTGTTGCAGACACTGAGAAATGAGAGACTGTATGCCAAATTCTCAAAGTGTGAGTTTTGGTTGAATCGAGTTGTCTTTTTGGGACATATCATATCTGGAGATGGTATCTCTGTAGATCCGAGTAAAGTGGAAGCTGTGATCAGTTGGTCAAGACCGACTTCTGTACCAGAAATACGCAGTTTCATGGGTCTAGCAGGATACTATAGACGATTCATCCAAGATTTCTCCCGTATTGCCAAGCCAATCACACAATTGACACAGAAGAATGCGCCATTCCTATGGTCTGAGGAGTGTGAGTCTAGCTTTCTAGAATTGAAGAAGAGGCTGACCAGTGCACCTGTCTTGATGATTCCTTCAGGTACGGGTGATTTCGTTGTATATTGTGATGCCTCTCACAGAGGTTTGGGATGTGTTTTAATGCAACGAGGGCATGTGGTCGCATATGCATCAAGACAGCTGAAGACTCACGAGACTCGATACCCCATTCATGATCTTGAATTGGCGGCTATCGTCTTTGCACTGAAGATCTGGCGTCATTATCTTTATGGCGAGAAATTCGAGATCTATTCAGACCATAAAAGCCTAAAGTACTTGTTCTCTCAGTCGGAATTGAACATGAGACAGCGTTGATGGCTTGATCTGTTAAAGGACTTTGATTGCGAGATCAAATATTATCCAGGGAAGTCAAATGCAGCAGCAGATGCCTTGAGTCGTAAGGTATGTTCTTTGTCCTTATCGACGATAGGTGTTACAAAGCTAGTTGAGCATTGCTGTTTCTCTGGATTAGAATTTAATACAGACAGGAGGCCACTACGACTTACTGCTATTCAAGTTGAGCCTAACTTGATCAGGAGAATCAAAGACGCTCAACGAACCGATCAGAATGTGCAAAGATCGATTCAAATGGTCAGATCAGGGCATTTGTCAGAATATCGGGTGCGTGATCATGTACTTTACGTCAATAACCGTCTTGTTGTGCCAGATGTTTCAGATTTGAAGCATCAGATTATGTCCGAAGCGCACTGCAGTCGGTTCAGCATTCACCCTGGGGGCAGAAAGATGTATAATGATTTGAAGACACAGTTCTGGTGGAAACAGATGAAGTCAGACATCGCCGAATATGTGTCTAAATGTCTGAATTGCCAACAGGTGAAGGCCGAGAGGAAGAAGCCCGGAGGGTTACTTCAGAGTTTGTCTATTCCAGAATGGAAATGGGATCACATTTCCATGGATTTTGTGACGAAGTTACCACGATCATCCAGAGGCTGCGATGCGATTTGGGTTATTATTGACAGATTGACCAAATCTGCTTGTTTCATTCCGTACAAAATGACGTATCGGCATGATCAGATGGCGGAGATATATGTTCGAGAGGTAGTCAGATTACATGGTGTGCCGAAGTCTATCGTCTCAGATCGTGATCCACGATTCACTTCGCACTTTTGGCACAGTTTACAGCAGGCTTTAGGTACTACATTGCACCTGAGTACTGCGTATCATCCTCAGACAGACGGACAGTCAGAGCGGACTATCCAGACTCTAGAGGATATGTTGAGAGCCGTAGTGCTAGATTTTGGCACTAGTTGGCAAGATTCTCTATCTCTTTGCGAATTCTCTTATAATAATAGCTATCAGACGAGTATCGAGATGGCACCGTTTGAAGCTTTGTATGG
Organism: Primulina eburnea; assembly: GCF_022965805.1. Classification (NCBI taxonomy): domain Eukaryota; kingdom Viridiplantae; phylum Streptophyta; class Magnoliopsida; order Lamiales; family Gesneriaceae; genus Primulina; species Primulina eburnea. The sequence goes on along the minus strand of NC_133107.1, from coordinate 25,198,812 downwards.
CAAGAAGTGCAGATCTCCGCTATACTGGGATGACGTTTCAGAAGTACCCGAACTTGGGCCAGATATGATTCGTGACATGACAGAGAAGGTGAAACTCATTCAGAAGAGGATGAAGACGGCACTAGATCGACAAGCTAAGTATGCCAATATCAGACGTAGACCGTTAGTATTCGAGGCAGGAGATAGAGTATTCTTAAAAATTTCTCCATTCAGAGGCGTGGTGCGATTTGGCAAACGCGGGAAACTATCTCCTCGATACATTGGTCCTTACAAGATTCTTGAGAAGATTGGCGATCGAGCTTATCGACTTGCACTTCCACCTTCTCTATCCGGGATACATGATGTCTTTCATGTATCGATGTTGCGAAGATATATGCCAGATATTTCTCATGTCATTCATCCTGACGAAGCGGAACTTGATCAGACTTTAAGCTACGTGGAGCAACCGATACAGATCCTTGATCGGAAAGAAAAGAAGCTCAGAACGAAGATTATTCCCTTAGTAAAAGTCCAATGGAGTCGTCATGGCATCGAAGAAGCGACTTGGGAGACAGAAGCAGATATGCGACAGAAACATCCCGAGTTATTTTCATGATGTAAGTAATTGTCAGTCTTGATTATATTACTTGTCATGTATGTTTAATAATTGCCTACGATTTCGAGGGCGAAATCATTTCTTAGAGGGGGAGAAATGTAAGGCTCGAAGATTTAGTTATCATAATCAGACAAATTTGTTAAGAATTAAGATGATTATAGATATATTTTATTGGATTTAAAAAGAAGGCAAAATGTACAAAAGAGATGAGAAAGGTCGAAGCTCCAGCGCACATGCGCGAAGATATGCGCGCACTTGCGCGTAAATTCCAGTAGCTTCGGCGCACGTGCGCGAGATAATGCGCGCATATGCGCGATCCTTCCAGCAGCTATGGCGCACATGCGCGAGTTTAGCCGCGCATATGCGCGGTTGGTCCAGAAGCTTGGGCGCATATGCGCGAAAGGAACGGCGCATATGCGCGAGGTGTTGAATTGCCGAGACAGTAGGTCTCGCGCACATGCGCGAGTAATGCCGCGCATATGCGCGAGACGTGTAATGCAAAGGATTTGCCATGTGTGTGTAGGCATGCAAGGTATATATATATGTTGGCCTTTCTTTGGCCATTTCATCAGAGGAACAACCGAGGAAGCTTAGGAGAAAAGGGTAAGGTGATTTCATCCTAGAATCAAGATTGTGTCACTGTTACATATCCAAACTAAAATCTAAATAGAGATTTGAGCTCCTCTCATTGTTAGCTACAAAGTGATGTAAGTATTGTTCAATTCCAGCATGTTTTGAGAATTACATATTGGGGAAATGCTGATATGCTTATATATATGTGTTCTTGAGAGAATTGTTATCGTAGAAACGCAACCGGATCGAATAACGGATGTTGGATACGATTATTACTCTTTTCCAGCATGTTTAGAGCTAAGATTATACAAGATCTGAGTATTATCTTATGTGTATGAGAACAATTCATGTGTATGAGAATAATCATGAATTGAGAATGATACAATGTTGACTAGGGAGATTTGGATTGACCGGTATCGAGAAATACACCGTTATGCCGTCAATGGTGTTGAAATGTACTAGTGAATTGATAGTATATGTCTTGATTTGGGTTAGGAGTTGATGAAACACATATTACATTGTTATTTCAGATTGGTGTCGACGACTTTGACATCGAGAATTTGGCATCGACAGATATTGTACGGAGAAAGGTATAAGTCATGTTTTGTTTGGGGAGATGTAACTCAAATAAGATATTATTTGAGTTTCCCAACCAAAATCACATACTAGTATTATTAGATATATTGTAACATGTTTATGAATTGTGTATAGCATTATATTCAATCTTTTAACATGTTTATGCTTTGATTTCAGCATTGTATTCAAGCATGTATGATCAGTGTGATATTCAGATATGAATATGATTATACGTTGTTTACATATTGATATTCATTGCATTTAAGATAGGAGAGTCTTTGACAGGCATTGTCAAATAGCTAGACGTTTCGGTGTATCTCAGCATAGGAGTAGGCATTACTCTTATTGCCGCCGTTGATACAGCTCAGACCGAAGTCTAGGAATGAGACGTTCATTACCCCGATTGGAGGGTAGGTAGTGAAGTCTTATTCACACCGGGATCCCTAGAGTTCTAGTCGAGTCGAGTCCAGACATGGTTTGATTCGCATTGCATTGCATGTGCATATGATGTCATTCATGATAGCATGTTTCATGTTTAATTGGTTATATGCATGTATACATGTTTATACTGGGATTTGTTCTCACCAGTTTTCCGGCTGTTGTTATGTCTGTATGTGTGCATAACAACAGGTGGGGCAGGATCTGGGTCACGCAGAGGATGAGAGACGGACATAGCGTGGTGATCACGGGCCTAGCAGAAACAAAACTAGTAGTTGTACTTGAGATATGTATTGTATTTAATTACTAGTTGTCGAATATGGATAGAACAAGACATGTTGTATCTTTTGTTTATAGATTATGTTGTCAATATCTATGGTGTATGCTTGAGTTATATAACATTAGAATCACTGTTAAAAGCAAAAATTTGACCCACTTTTATAGTAATGATCCATTTAATCCCAAGAATCAGAATTAGAGCCCGGGTCCCCACAACAGGTGGTATCAGAGCCATAGGTTTTATAGATTGAGATAGAATAGAATGAGCGGGGTAGATCGAGTCTTCTTCCTTGCTTTATGATGTGCTAACATGATTTAGTGCTTTCATTATTGCATGTTGTATGATTATCTGACTTGTATTACAGCATGTGTTAGTAAAGACTGAATCAGAACCGATTCTAGATCAGAGGTAACTGACTAGAGGAGGGCTGAGACAGTTGTATATCTTGTATTCTAATCAGTTGGATTATTAGATACATGCCTCCTAGAAGAGCAGCCGTTCCTTTACGACCACCAGCGCCAGAGCAGGGTAGCACATCCGGAGATACGATGGATGTCACTGCTACGCCCATGGAGACGTTGCTGAAGCGATTCCAATCCTTTCGACCTCCCACATTAAAAGGTACCGAGAATGCCATTGAGTGTGAAAGTTGGCTTGAGGACATTGAGATGTTATTCGAGTCTCTGGAATATAGTGACGAGAAACGAGTGAAACTCATTGGCCATCAACTGCAAGATGTGGCTAAGTATTGGTGGGTGAATATAAGGAGAGTACTAGAACAGCGTGGCACCGAGGTTACATGGAAAGCATTCAAGACGGAGTTCTATCAGCGATTCTTCCCTGTATCCTATCGCAAAGATAAAGGCGCTGAATTTGCAAACCTGAGGCAAGGGCAATTGAACATTGAAGAGTATGTTGCTAAATTTTCTTCTTTGCTTCGCTTTGCACCTCACGTTTCAGGCAATGATGAGGCCATGGCAGATCAGTTTATAAATGGCTTAAAATGCTGATGTCTTTACATTGGTCAATACTGGGAGACCTAATAATTTCGCTGAATCATTGAATCGTGCCAAAGGAGCTGAAGCAGGATTGCTTAGGCAACGGAGTGTTCCGTATGTTGCTCCGAGTCCGAGACCGCCACTACCTCCAGCACAACATCCTCCTCGACTCGAAAGTGGTGGTAGCAGTAGCGGACGCAAAGATCCGTTGAAAGCAAAGGGTAAACAGTTTAAGAGGGCAGGGAGCAGTTCTTCGAGCTCCAGCGGGTCAAGACAGAGAGGTTTTGGCCAGAGTCTAGAGGTGGCAAGTGGATATTGCAGTACTTGTGGAGGTAAGCATGCCACAGAACAATGTCAAGGTGTAGTGGGCAGGTGTAACGTATGCAAACAACAGGGGCATTATGCCAAGGTCTGTCCTCAGAGAAGCGGTGCATTGAGATTCCAGGCTGCAGGATCGTCTGCCTCCGTGACTCAGCCTGAGAGGCAAGCTTCATCTGTTCACTCATTTCAGCCGCCACCAGCACAGACCCAGCCTCGAGCCAGAGGTGGCCAGCCAGGGAGTCAGCCTCAGAGACAACAGGCTCAGGTGTTTGCCTTGACTGAAGAGCAAGCAGATGATGCCCCAGATGATGTCATTGCAGGTAACTGTTCCCTTTGCGGTTATCCTGCTTATATATTGATAGATACGGGTGCATCGCATACATTCATATCAGAACGATTTGCATTATTGCATTCTCTGCCTGTTGAATCGTTACTAGATGTCGTGTCTATTACTTCTCCATTAGGAAGTGGTTTGATATCGGTAACTACGGTTAGACATTGCATTCTACAGTTTGAGGGGCATGAAATTGACCTAGATTGTATAGTGTTGGGTCTGGCTGATTTTGATTGTATAGTCGGTATCGACATGCTAACAAAGTACAGAGCTACCGTGGATTGTTTCCACAAGATTGTCAGATTCAGACCCGAAATGACAGACGAGTGGAAATTCTACGGGAAGGGTTCCAGATCTCGGATTCCCTTGATTTCGGCTCTTACTATGAACAGATTGTTACAGAAAGGAGCAGATGGTTTCTTTATTTATGCTGTAGATATGCAAAAGTCGAGCCCGGCGTTGGCAGATATACCAGTAGTGCGGGAATTTGCTGATATTTTTCCAGATGAGATCCCAGGATTACCTCCGGTTCGTGAGGTAGACTTTAGTATTGAGCTTACACCAGGTACCGTTCCTATTTCGAGAGCTCCTTATAGGATGGCGCCGATAGAGTTGAAAGAACTAAAGGCACAGTTGGAAGATCTTCTAGCCAAGGGATATATCAGACCTAGTGTATCTCCTTGGGGTGCTCCGGTGCTATTTGTGCGAAAGAAAGATGGATCGATGCGGTTGTGTATCGATTACCGGCAGCTGAACAAGGCAACGATCAAGAATAAATATCCTTTGCCTAGAATTGATGATCTATTTGATCAGTTGCAGGGATCTTCGGTCTATTCGAAGATTGATTTACGTTCTGGGTATCATCAGCTCAGAGTTCGAGATGTAGATATACTGAAGACAGCATTTCGAACCAGGTATGGACATTATGAATTTATTGTCATGTCTTTTGGTTTAACCAATGCTCCGGCGGTATTTATGGGATTGATGAATCAAATCTTTCAGAGGTATTTGGATGATTTTGTTATTGTCTTTATCGACGACATTCTGGTGTATTCTAAGAACAGGAATGAGCATGCAGAACATCTCAGAATTGTGTTGCAGACACTGAGAAATGAGAGACTGTATGCCAAATTCTCAAAGTGTGAGTTTTGGTTGAATCGAGTTGGTCAAGACCGACTTCTGTACCAGAAATACGCAGTTTCATGGGTCTAGCAGGATACTATAGACGATTCATCCAAGATTTCTCCCGTATTGCCAAGCCAATCACACAATTGACACAGAAGAATGCGCCATTCCTATGGTCTGAGGAGTGTGAGTCTAGCTTTCTAGAATTGAAGAAGAGGCTGACCAGTGCACCTGTCTTGATGATTCCTTCAGGTACGGGTGATTTCGTTGTATATTGTGATGCCTCTCACAGAGGTTTGGGATGTGTTTTAATGCAACGAGGGCATGTGGTCGCATATGCATCAAGACAGCTGAAGACTCACGAGACTCGATACCCCATTCATGATCTTGAATTGGCGGCTATCGTCTTTGCACTGAAGATCTGGCGTCATTATCTTTATGGCGAGAAATTCGAGATCTATTCAGACCATAAAAGCCTAAAGTACTTGTTCTCTCAGTCGGAATTGAACATGAGACAGCGTTGATGGCTTGATCTGTTAAAGGACTTTGATTGCGAGATCAAATATTATCCAGGGAAGTCAAATGCAGCAGCAGATGCCTTGAGTCGTAAGGTATGTTCTTTGTCCTTATCGACGATAGGTGTTACAAAGCTAGTTGAGCATTGCTGTTTCTCTGGATTAGAATTTAATACAGACAGGAGGCCACTACGACTTACTGCTATTCAAGTTGAGCCTGACTTGATCAGGATAATCAAAGACGCTCAACGAACCGATCAGAATGTGCAAAGATCGATTCAAATGGTCAGATCAGGGCATTTGTCAGAATATCGGGTGCGTGATCATGTACTTTACGTCAATAACCATCTTGTTGTGCCAGATGTTTCAGATTTGAAGCATCAGATTATGTCCGAAGCGCACTGCAGTCGGTTCAGCATTCAACCTGGGGGCAGAAAGATGTATAATGATTTGAAGACACAGTTCTGGTGGAAACAGATGAAGTCAGACATCGCCGAATATGTGTCTAAATGTCTGAATTGCCAACAGGTGAAGGCCGAGAGGAAGAAGCCCGGAGGGTTACTTCAGAGTTTGTCTATTCCAGAATGGAAATGGGATCACATTTCCATGGATTTTGTGACGAAGTTACCACGATCATCCAGAGGCTGCGATGCGATTTGGGTTATTATTGACAGATTGACCAAATCTGCTTGTTTCATTCCGTACAAAATGACGTATCGGCATGATCAGATGGCGGAGATATATGTTCGAGAGGTAGTCAGATTACATGGTGTGCCGAATTCTATCGTCTCAGATCGTGATCCACGATTCACTTCGCACTTTTGGCACAGTTTACAGCAGGCTTTAGGTACTACATTGCACCTGAGTACTACGTATCATCCTCAGACAGACGGACAGTCAGAGCGGACTATCCAGACTCTAGAGGATATGTTGATAGCCGTAGTGCTAGATTTTGGCACTAGTTGGCAAGATTCTCTATCTCTTTGCGAATTCTCTTATAATAATAGCTATCAGACGAGTATCGAGATGGCACCGTTTGAAGCTTTGTATGGCAAGAAGTGCAGATCTCCGCTATACTGGGATGACGTTTCAGAAGTACCCGAACTTGGGCCAGATATGATTCGTGACATGACAGAGAAGGTGAAACTCATTCAGAAGAGGATGAAGACGGCACAAGATCGACAAGCTAAGTATGCCAATATTAGATGTAGACCGTTAGTATTCGAGGCAGGAGATAGAGTATTCTTAAAAATTTCTCCATTCAGAGGCGTGGTGCGATTTGGCAAAGGCGGGAAACTATCTCCTCGATACATTGGTCCTTACAAGATTCTTGAGAAGATTGGCGATCGAGCTTATCGACTTGCACTTCCACCTTCTCTATCCGGGATACATGATGTCTTTCATGTATCGATGTTGCGAAGATATATGCCAGATATTTCTCATGTCATTCATCCTGACGAAGCGGAACTTGATCAGACTTTAAGCTACGTGGAGCAACCGATACAGATCCTTGATCGGAAAGAAAAGAAGCTCAGAACGAAGATTATTCCCTTAGTAAAAGTCCAATGGAGTCGTCATGGCATCGAAGAAGCGACTTGGGAGACAGAAGCAGATATGCGACAGAAACATCCCGAGTTATTTTCATGATGTAAGTAATTGTCAGTCTTGATTATATTACTTGTCATGTATGTTTAATAATTGCCTACGATTTCGAGGGCGAAATCATTTCTTAGAGGGGGAGAAATGTAAGGCTCGAAGAATTAGTTATCATAATCAGACAAATTTGTTAAGAATTAAGATGATTATAGATGTATTTTATTGGATTTAAAAAGAAGGCAAAATGTACAAAAGAGATGAGAAAGGTCGAAGCTCCAGCGCACATGCGCGAAGATATGCGCGCACATGCGCGTAAATTCCAGTAGCTTCGGCGCACGTGCGCGAGATAATGCGCACATATGCGCGATCCTTCCAGCAGCTATGGCGCACATGCGCGAGTTTAGCCGCGCATATGCGCGGTTGGTCCAGAAGCTTGGGCGCATATGCGCGAAAGGAACGGCGCATATGCGCGAGGTGTTGAATTGCCGAGACAGTAGGTCTCGCGCACATGCGCGAGTAATGCCGCGCATATGCGCGAGACGTGTAATGCAAAGGATTTGCCATGTGTGTGTAGGCATGCAAGGTATATATATATGTTGGCCTTTCTTTGGCCATTTCATCAGAGGAACAACCGAGGAAGCTTAGGAGAAAAGGGTAAGGTGATTTCATCCTAGAATCAAGATTGTGTCACTGTTACATATCCAAACTAAAATCTAAATAGAGATTTGAGCTCCTCTCATTGTTAGCTACAAAGTGATGTAAGTATTGTTCAATTCCAGCATGTTTTGAGAATTACATATTGGGGAAATGCTGATATGCTTATATATATGTGTTCTTGAGAGAATTGTTATCGTAGAAACGCAACCGGATCGAATAACGGATGTTGGATACGATTATTACTCTTTTCCAGCATGTTTAGAGCTAAGATTATACAAGATCTGAGTATTATCTTATGTGTATGAGAACAATTCATGTGTATGAGAATAATCATGAATTGAGAATGATACAACGTTGACTAGGGAGAATTGGATTGACCGGTATCGAGAAATACACCGTTATGCCGTCAATGGTGTTGAAATGTACTAGTGAATTGATAGTATATGTCTTGATTTGGGTTAGGAGTTGATGAAACACATATTACATTGTTATTTCAGATTGGTGTCAACGACTTTGACATCGAGAATTTGGCATCGACAGATATTGTACGGCGAAAGGTATAAGTCATGTTTTGTTTGGGGAGATGTAACTCAAATAAGTTATTATTTGAGTTTCCCAACCAAAATCACATACTAGTATTATTAGATATATTGTCTCATGTTTATGAATTGTGTATAGCATTATATTCAATCTTTTAACATGTTTATGCTTTGATTTCAGCATTGTATTCAAGCATGTATGATCAGTGTGATATTCAGATATGAATATGATTATACGTTGTTTACATATTGATATTCATTGCATTTAAGATAGGAGAGTCTTTGACAGGCATTGTCAAATAGCTAGACATTTCGGTGTATCTCAGCATAGGAGTAGGCATTACTCTTATTGCCGCCGTTGATACAGCTCAGACCGAAGTCTAGGAATGAGACGTTCATTACCCCGATTGGAGGGTAGGTAGTGAAGTCTTATTCACACCGGGATCCCTAGAGTTCTAGTCGAGTCGAGTCCAGACATGGTTTGATTCGCATTGCATTGCATGTGCATATGATGTCATTCATGATAGCATGTTTCATGTTTAATTGATTATATGCATGTATACATGTTTATACTGGGATTTGTTCTCACCGGTTTTCCGGCTGTTGTTATGTCTGTATGTGTGCATAACAACAGGTGGGGCAGGATCTGGGTCACGCAGAGGATGAGAGACGGACATAGCGTGGTGATCACGGGCCTAGCAGAAACAAAACTAGTAGTTGTACTTGTGATATGTATTGTATTTAATTACTAGTTGTCGAATATGGATAGAACAAGACATGTTGTATCTTTTGTTTATAGATTATGTTGTTAATATCTATGGTGTATTCTTGAGTTATATAACATTAGAATCACTGTTAAAAGCAAAAATTTGACCCACTTTTATAGTAATGATCCATTTAATCCCAAGAATCAGAATTAGAGCCCGGGTCCCCACACCTTGTATGCTTTGACAATCTGTACAAGCATGATTTCAACAAAATATATGCAAATTGAATTTATAATTATAAATAAGATGCTACCTCTTTTTTTTGAATTTCGAGTTGTGTGATTGTCACTCAAAATCAGTGGTTGAGTATTTGTCTCATCTTGAAGTTGAAAGTGAGTTTTTCCAACATTTTTATTTTTAAGAGCCATTCCTATCAAAAGCAAGTTATATAAGATAAATAAAGCATTTATAAACATTATACCGAATTATATCAAAATTTAATCTTTTGAAATAAAATATTCTTAAGTTTCATATATTTTTATATATCATACCTTGTACATCATTGTGTTGCTGCTTTGAAACTTTATCCTTTTGGTTATTTAGCTTACCTTGTATGTTTTGAAATTCTGCACAAGTATTGACTCCACCAAGCAAGTTAAGTTTTAATTATAAGCAACAAAGTTCTAGCATTTTTCGCTAGCTACCATGTTATTACCAAGTTCTCTTGCAAGAGTGAATTGAACAAAGTATAAAACATTCATACAAATGCAAAAGGTCAAATAAGAGTTATACACAAGCAACAAACATATTGTTTTTGTGTAAAATGCGATGATACCTCTTTTTTTTCAATTTCGAGTCACATGATTAGCAGATATGATACGTGGTTGTGTATCTTCCTCATCTCGAAGTTGAAAATGAGATTTTTTAAAAAATTTACTCTTACGAGTCATTCCTATCAAAAGAAAAGGTTAAAAATTACAAATGCTTTTACATAGAATAAATAAAACATGAAGAAAGCATTATACATATCCAAACTTAATCGTTTCAAATAAAATGCTACAAGTTCATATCTTTTTATATTTAATACCTTGTAAATCATTGTGTTGGTGCTTCGAAACTCCGTCCATTTGGTTATTCAACATACCTTGTATGTTTTGAACTTCTGCACAAGTTTTGATACCACCAAAATATAAGTAAGTTGAGTTTTTAATTATAAACAAGAAAATGCTAACCTTTTCCGCTATCATTCATGCTACCGAGTTCTCTTGCAAGACCAACTTGAACAAAGTACATAAAATTCAGACAAAATCAAAAGGTCCAATAAGAGTAATACAAAATCAGCAAACATATCCTTGATGTATAAAGTTACATGCTACCTTTTTTTGAACCTCGAGCTGCGTGATTGGCAATCATAATTCGAGATTGTGTATTTGCCTTATCTTGATGTTGAAAATGAGGTTTTCCAACAGTTTTACCCTCACTAGCCATTCCTATCAAGAGCAAGAGCCACAACTTGAAGATAAAAAAGTTAGTTGTATCCTTTGATATGATAAATAAAAGATCCATAGTGAAAAATGAAATTAAAATATATAATGTTATTATTATTCTAGTATCCAGCAAATCCACTCTACTAGTTTCACTTTATATCATATTAACTAAACATAAAAATTTATATATGCAAGAAAAAATCTCATCATTAACTAAATCTCATCATGCATCAACATCAATTTCAACTCCTGCAATATCATCCCGAACCCAAACGACTTCTTCATGTTCATTCTCGTCTTCCGGATTACAAATACAACTTTGAAGATATGTATCAACATCTGCCATAGGTTGCATCTTATACTTTGCTCGTGCATCGGTGGTGATAATTACATGCCAATTACAATCAACTGGATCTTCCACATAAAAAACTTGCATGGCTTGGGATGCTAATATATAAGGCTCGTTGTGACGCTTCACATTCGTAAAATTGGCCAACATAAAACCATCTTCATCCAGTTTTAGTCGTTTGCCTTTGGAGACCCAATCACATTCAAATAAAACAACTCTTCGACCTCTCTCATAATCTAACTCAATCACATTTTGCAAAATCCCATAATAATCAAGTTCACTTGATACTGGATTCTGATCTCTTATACTCGAATAACTTGAAGTGGTAGCCCGAACAATCACACCACAATTCTGAGTTTTTCTCTTGCGTTCCACTTCTTTTGTATGAAACCTAAATCCATTGGAAATGAATTTTTCATATCGTATCCCTATGAAATTTGGGCCTCTGGCAAGTGATTTCAAATCATTTGATACTGGATCATCTTGTGAAGGATTTGTATTTTCAATCTATCACACAAGAAAAAATTGATAAATTATGTATAAAAATCATAATATTTAATCTTAATGACAATTACAAAAGAAACTTACATGTTTGGCAAACCAAGAGGCAAAAGACTCACTAAGCATACGTTCAATTTGGTGTTGTGGAACACCGGAATCAGTAAGATTCAAAATCTGACGGTGTTTACTGCAAATTAAGAAAGATGATTTGATAAACATCGATGATTATATATTTAAACACAATGAAATATATAATCACATACTCTATGTAAGATTGTACGTGATGACAGTTGAATAACACATATTTATGTGCCTTCTTTAATGTCTCATCATCAAACTTAGTTGCAATGGGCTTTCCAAGTGCATAACCAGAGGCCGTAAACACGTCCAATGCGAATGTTGAGCCGGTAGTTGTCTCATCATTTCTTGTTGATTGATTGAATTTTGTCTCTACATAGTCAGCTAAATAAAAAGAACAGAATGTCAAACATTCCTCAGCCAAATACCCCTCAGCAATGGATCCTTCTGGCCTACTTCTATTTCGAACATATGACTTCAATGTCCCCAAGTACCTTATACCAAAAACATAAATTTTTTATTATTTAGTGAAAATAATATTTTAAATAAAACAATATCAATAATATTTGTTTTTACCTTTCAATTGGATACATCCAACGATAGTAAACTGGTCCAGCAAGTAGTACTTCAGTAGCCAAATGTACATTCAAATGAATCATTATGTCAAAAAATGAGGGAGGAAAAATCTTCTCCAATTGACAGAGGATCACCGCAATATCTTTCCTTAGACGAACCACATCAGTTGGAGAAATTACTTTACAACATAGCTCTCTGAAATACCTTCTCAATCTAATCAAAGGAGTCCGAACTGATTTAGACAAAGTTCTACGTAGTGCCATCGGCAACAACTGCTGCATCAAAATATGGTTGTCATGGCTTTTTAGACCAATTAATTTTGCCGGTTTCATTTGAACACACCGTGAAATGTTAGAAGCATAGCCATCTGGAACTTTAACTTTTTTTAAAACCTTGCAAAATTTGCCCTTCTCATTTTTGTCCATTGAATAACATGCTGGAGGCAGATAAACTCTACTCGGTCCTTTCTCAATAGGATGGAGTTCTCATCTTATTCCAATTTCTTGCAAATCAAGACGTGATTTAATATTATCTTTTGTTTTTCCTTCCATATTCAGCAGTGTCCCACAAATTGATTCGCACACATTCTTCTCAATATGCATAAAATCAAGATTGTGGCGTACCAAATTATCTTTCCAATATGGTAAATCGAAGAAAATACTCAACTTTTTCCAATTGAATGGTAGTTCTGGATTATCATCAACTGTTTTTCCAAATTTCAAATTAAAATTTTCAACTCTTTGATCACTGTGTCTCCCGAAAGTATGGGTGATGGTCTTCCATACTCTTCTGTGCCATCAAAATTTTGAGCATCTTTGCGAAACTCATGATCACCATTCAAAAATTTGCGGTGACCCATATAACAATATTTTCTGCCATTTTTTAACCAGCGTGAATGTGTAAATTTGTGGCACACTGGGCATGCAAATTTACCTTTGGTGCTCCATCCAGATAGGGTTGCATATCCAGGAAAATCACTTATAGTCCATAATAATGCGGCATTCAATTGAAAATTCTGCTTGGTTGATGCATCATATGTCTGCACTCCTACGTCCCACAAATCCTTCAAATCTGCAACAAGGGGCTGCAAGTAGATGTCGATGTTATTTCCAGGAGCAGATGGACCAGGTATTAGCAATGATAATATAAAGTATGGTTGTTTCATACACATCCATGGTGGAAGATTATAAGGCACTAAAATGACTGGCCACGTACTATGCGCCACATTCATATTTTTGAATGGATTAAATCCATCTGAAGCTAATCCTAGCCTTATGTTTCGGGGATCCTTTGCGAATTCAGGGTGGTTATGGTCAAACGTTTGCAAAGCTGGGGAATCAGCTGGGTGTCGCATGTAACCGTCTTTCGTTCGAGATTCAGAATGCCATCTCATATGGACTGCTGTTTTGCAGGACATGAACAAACGTTGTAACCTAGGCTTTATTGGAAAATACCATAAAACCTTGCGTGAAACTTTCCTCTTGTCACCAATAGGATCATTTTCAGATGTTTCCCAACTAGGCTCGTTGCATGTTTTGCATCGAACTCTTTCTTCGTCCAACCGCCAGTATAAAGAGCAATCATTAGGACATGCATCGTTCTTTTCATAACCAAGTCCTAATTGCTTCATCAATTTCTCTGCTTCATAGTATGACTTTGGTAAATCTTTCATGGCATTTGGAAATGCTTCTGTCAACAAATCCAAAAGCATATCGAAGATTTTATTGGTAATTTTTCCAAGACATTTTAAGTAAAGCAAGCGAATGATGAATGAAAGTTTAGAGAATTTCTTGCATCCGGGATATAACTCTTTTTGTGAATCATCAATTAGTTTATAGAATTTCTCGGCCTCTCCGATTGAAATCATCAATTAGTCCAGACTCGGCCAATGCTATCAGTACTTGAATACTATTCCTTTGGTCTTCTAACACACTCCCATGCATCACGACTCCTTCATGCCTACTCATGACTCCTTGTAGTGCCTCCTTGAACTTCTTTAATCGACCCCTCGTGACTGGTCCCTCCGGCAACTGCAAAGGATCTCATGCTTTCCTTGGGGCTTGACGACCCGTGTTCGCATCATCCTCCCCTTCTTGAAAAGGATTTGTCCTCAAATCTTGCTCATCACCTACATCAAACAACGACAAATCACTAACATTAAATGTAGAACTTACATTGTACTCACCTGGCAAGTCGAGTTTGTAGGCGTTGTCATTGATCCTCTCAAGAACTTGGAATGGTCCATCGCCCCTAGGTAATAGCTTTGAGCGTCGCTTCTCCGGAAACCTCTCCTTCCTCAAGTGTAGCCACACCCAATCACCTTTCTCGAATGCCACCTTCTTTTTCCCCTTGTTAGCTTGCTTGGCATATTGCTCATTCCGCTTCTCAATATTGGCTTTGGCCTTTTCATGCAACCCCCTAACAAATTCGGCCTTCTTTTTGCCATCCATGTTTAACCTTTCACTCACAGGTAAAGACGTCAAATCCAACGGAGTTAAAGGATTAAAACCATACACAATTTCAAATGGCGAATAATTAGTAGTAGAATGCACGCAACGATTATATGCAAACTCAACAAATGGCAAGCAACTTTCCCAATTCTTTAAGTTCTTTTTAAGTATAGCACGTAATAAAGTTCCTAGCGTCCTATTAACTACCTCAGTTTGACCATTAGTTTGAGGTTGACAGGTCGTAGAAAACAGTAATTTAGTGCCAAGTTTAGCCCATAGTGTTTTCCAAAAGTAACTTAAGAATTTAACATCACGGTTAGAAACAATAGTCTTAGGCATGCCATGCAACCTAACGACTTCTCTAAAAAACGAATCCGCAATGTTAGATGCATCATCAGTCTAGTGACAAGCAATAAAGTGTGCCATTTTAGAAAACCTATCCATAACAACAAATATAGAGTCCCTCCCCTTCTTTGTCCTAGGTAACCCCAAAACAAAGTCCATAGAGATATCAACCCAAGGTTCACTAGGGACGGGAAGTGGTGTATATAATCCATGTGGTTGTGTCCTAGACTTAGCTTGTCTACAAGTTATACACTTCTCACAAACACGCTCAACATCACGTTTCATGTGTGGCCAGTGGAAATGTTCATGCAATGCACTCAAAGTTTTAGCCACACCAAAATGTCCAAACAAGCCACCCCCATGTGCCTCCCTAACAAGTAATTAATGAATAGATGATCTAGGGATGCACAATTTATCCTCTCTAAACAAGAAACCCTTATGCAAGTAGAATTTACCATGTGTACCATGCATACAAGTTTCAAACACTTCTTTAAAATCATCATCTAGCACATACAATTCTTTAACAAGCTCAAACCCCAAGATTTTAGGTTCCAAAGTAGAGAAAAGCACATACCTCCGTGATAGTGCGTCGGCCACTATGTTTTCCTTACCTTGCTTATACTTGATCATGTAGGGGAATGTCTCTATGAAAGCGACCCACTTAGCATGCCGCTTGTTCAGCTTTTGTTGCCCCTTGAAGTGCTTTAGAGACTCATGGTTCGTATGAATCACAAACTCTTTAGGCCTCAAGTAATGCTGCCACGTCTCGAGAGTCCTCACAAGTGCATAGAACTCCTTGTCATACGTGGGATAGTTCAGCGCTGCCCCATTGAGCTTCTCACTAAAGTACGCCACAGGCCTTCCTCCTTGCATCCACACGCCACCAATACCTACACCTGAAGTATCACATTCAATTTCAAAGGTGTTAGCAAAATTGGGTAAAACAAGTAATGGAGCATTAATCAATTTTTGCTTAATGAGATTAAAGGACTTCTCTTGCTCCTCGCCCCAATGGAATGGAACATTCTTCTTGATCACTGCCGTCATTGGTGCCGCCAATGTGCAAAAATCTTTGACAAACATCCTATAAAAGCTTGCAAGACCATGAAAACTTCGAACTTGACCAACAGTAGTAGGCGTTGGCCAATCCCGAATAGCACTTACCTTGTCTTCATCAACTTGTATACCCTGTGAACTTACCACAAAACCAAGGAAGACAAGTTTTCTAGTACAAAAATCACATTTCTTCAAGTTAGCATACAAATTTTCAGCCCTTAATGTGATTAGCACAAGTTTTAAGTGGTTAACATGCTCATCTAAGTTTTTGCTATACACTAGGATATCATCAAAAAGACCACAACAAATTTTCCTATGTGTGCACGCAAAACATGATTCATTAACCTCATAAAGGTGCTAGGTGCATTAGTCAAGCCAAAAGGCATAACCATATCCTCATATAACCCATATTTGGTTTTAAAAGCAGTTTTCCACTCATCACCTTCTCTCATTCTAATTTGGTGATACCCACTTTTCAAATCAATTTTGCTAAAAATGCAAGACCCATGCAATTCATCTAACATATCATCTAGTCTAGGTATGGGATGCCTATACTTAATGTTTATGTTATTTATTGCCCTACAATCCACACACATACTCCATGAGCCATCTTTCTTAGAGACTAGTAAAACGGGCACCGCACAAGGTGACATGGACTCACCACTACAAGAATAAATGCTTTTGGTGACATTCATAAATGTCATCATATTCAATATTTAGTGACATTTAAGTTTTAGTGACACCTCCAACAAATGTCGTCTATTCCAATGTCGTCTTAAACTTCCTGACATTTTTCAATGTCATTATAAGACGTTAATGACAACGTCATACGTGTTACTAATTATTTATATAATGACAATTTTAAATGTCAGAAAAACTCATGTTTTTAAGACATTTATACATGCCATGCTATTATAGCAATAATGACAAATTTATATGTCAGGTGACATAATTTATAATGACAACTAAAAGTGTCGTGTATATTATTTATAGTGACAATAAAAAATGTCACTAATGATATGTTATAAGGTTAATTTAAAATGTCTCATTATGTAATCTGTAATGACACTTACAAATTTCTTCTATACTAGTATATAAGGATATTGAAAATTGTCATTAATAGTTGTTTATAATGACTTTTTGAAATGTCTCCATATGAGTTTTACAATGACATTTTTTATGTACATGATTTAATGTTCTATTGTGACATAAAAAATGTCATATTTTATGAAATGCCATCGATTTTCAATATTTTCATGATATAATATTCAAGGATATAACAAATTAACATAAATACAAATACAAAATTTTAAAATAGAAATTAAATTGCTAATCAATAATTGTCATTAATTTTGCAATCATTAATGTGTAAGACCGACAAATTTGTCTCTCGAAAAACATCTATATCCCAACAAATGTACCAAATGTATTTAGTTTAAGAACTAACAAATAACTAAGTCTTCTAAAGCAAAACATCAGCAAACTTGTGACGCATCTTCATATTCAACCATCTCATCTTAATCAAAATCCAATATTCTTGTCACCTACAATAAAAATTCATATATTTGTACGAATGAAATAAAATTAAAGAAACACAAAATAGAAGAGATTAAAATTTAATTCCAACTAGTGAATATCATACCAAATAATAAACTGGAAAATTATTATTTATCCAAATGCACCTAGTAGAAATCTTCCTCATTAACTGTCAACTGCAAATATAATTGATATTGGTTTAAAAAGATACTAACATGACGGACATAATAATAAATACTAGTTAATTGAAAAGTTGAATATCATACAAAATGACAAGGCCAAACTATCATTCCTCCAAGTGTATCCCCAACCTTTTGTAAAAGATCATATGGCCTAATCAAACTCTCTTCCCGTTCTAGGACAACTAGAACTTGTATTTCACACCAATTTTGTCCCAACGCCTGTCTTCCTACTTCGGTATTTGGATCCATGCTACGAACCACTCCTTTTGCCACAATTTTCGTCGAATCAAATAAACTTTTTTTTGAGACAGAACATCCAATCTACGTGAAAGTGCAAAAGAGAAAGTTTTGATAAAAACAATTATAAAGTACAATCATCAACAACCATTATGCTAATGAGTATGTCCAGCTAGCCAGAAAACAAAAAAACATAAAGAAACATCATTCAAATTAGTTAACTCATGACAGCAAACTATCCAGAAAAGTTAAACAATATGGAACACAAATTAAACACATTCAAACTGTACTAAAGACCAGTTTCTTCCATACCATTTTTTACTCACTAATCTTTCAAAGAAGAATCCTATCAGACTATGTATTGAATATGTGCGCCAGACCTACTAGATGATCTAACGTATATTCTTAAACCTAAAAGCCAATGCTGAATCAATAAAATACTAACTCAATATAATAATAAAGTAATAAAACTAGAAAAAAGACTTTACCCTTGGAGATAATGGACTACTTGAGGATGTTGTGTGTTGTATATTGTTGTAATTTGAACCAAGATTTTGGTTTGGTTGACTGCAAACCTTTGATTCTAACATTGCAATGTGTTGGCCTTGTTTTCTAATTTGCTCATCCATTTTTTCTAACTTTGTCTTTTGCTCCATCACTATTCGATTGCATGTACTACGGCTTGGCACTTCTCCCCATAAATCAGATGGGTTAACACCATCACCATGCATACGCACTCGGCCTGATCTTTCTAGTCCAATGATTTGAGCAAATACGTCATTTTGACCAATTTGATCATACTCATCTTCAGGAAGTTGATTTTCTAGTTCTTTCATTGCAGCCTTCACCAAAAAATCAAAATCCATAATGTATTCATTTTGATTATGAAAACAAATATCTTTGAAAGTAATCTAGTTGAAGTTTATAAAACAACTTACCAATTTTTCTGCCACAATGTTGCCTGAGGGACTTCCATTAGCATGAGTGAAACATGCATGAAATAATTCAACTCTTGATGGAGGTCGCCCTTTTTCTTTTTTCTAATATGTAATTTGTTAAAAGTTTGTAGATTCTAATGCATGTAGAATTATAAGATTAATAAGATAAATTACCAATTTTTGTTGCACTTGAGCGAAAGATCTTCTTCTAGTTGTCTGATTCATTATCTTTTGGTTCCGAGCAATCTTATTTTTTTCACTTCTCTCCTGATACATTAAATTCAACTTGGTACACAAGACAAATGTCTACACGAACATTTTTCTAAACATATAAAATATTGTATACCTTTGATTTTTCTGAGTTCCACTGAGCAACTAGTTTCACATATTGTTCTACAGAAGCTCTTTTATCTCTTTCTTCAAGAAGAACTTGTGTAATGCCCGAGATTTAATTACTGCAATCAGATGTTGATAAGTTGGTAGACTTGAGGTTATAGGAGCTCACGTGGAAAAGCCGGGCGTCGGTGCAAGACAAACAAGAATTTTGTACAGAACTCGTGGCGCCCGAGCGGTAGAAAGAGACCGCCCGAGCACCAATGCACCATAAGTTGGGATTTCAGACAGAAAGTGCGGCGTCCGAGCGGTAGAAAACTACCGCCCGAGCGCCAATGGATAATAGGCCATGCATCCAGACAGAAAGTGCCGCGCTCGAGCGGTACTTTCTTACCGCCCGAGCTCGAGATGTGGAATTGGTGGGATGAGCCACTTGCCTTGTTGCATGCGCGAGGTATATATATATATATATATATATATATATATATATATATATATATATATATATATATATATTTATATATATATATATATATATAAATATATATATATATATTTATATATATATATATATACACACACATGCAATTCATTTAAGAATTAAGACGGAAAGAAATCGGGAAAGGGTTCTAGAAAAGAATTGAAAAATCCTTACGCCTTTTGTGAGAAATCCGTCCGTCCGATTTTGAATCCGATTGCGGTACTATGTTCCTATCGACGTAGGCTACCACTGGACACTGAGTATTGACAGGCTTGGGGTTCAAGACTTCGACAGAGCCAGAGTATCAGAAAGAAATGTATAAATTAATGTTGAGTTGGGATTGCACAACTCGAGGAAGGTTTGACTCGAGTTTCCCTAAATCACATACTTAGTTTATTACATTTATTCTTTTAATTGATGAGATTGATGTTTGTTGTCTATTGATTTATAGCCACTGCATATATGGACTACTGAGTCGTTGAGTCATAGGCTGATTCGCCTAGTCACCGACTGATTCGTCTGGTTATTGACTGATTCGTCTAATTATTGACTGATTCATCTAAACTTAGGCTGATTCGCTTAATCACCGGCTGATTCGTCTGGTTATTGACTGATTCGTCTAAACTTAAGCTGATTCGCATAATTACAGGCTGATTCGTCTGGTTATTGGCTGATTCGCCTAATTCTTGACTGATTCGTCAATTCTGCGGCTGATTCGCCCAGACACTGCATATATGAATTATATCGATGCCGTTTAGGGATTGATTCATTCCTATCGACTGAGATTCGGTATAATTATTATTATTCAGACATCGGGATCCCTAGGTTAGAGTTGAGTCGAGTCTGAGACGACGCGTCAGTGGAGTCGAGTCTGAGACGACGCGTCGGTTGAGTTGAGTCTGATATGACATGTTGATTTACATTGTTTATATCATTCATGATTATTGAATGCTTGATATTGATTTATGTTTCTGATTTGATACAGGTTAAGAATATTTCTTATATATGCTTTTGTATATGTTTTTATATGATTGCATGTATACATTGTTTATACTGGGATATTTATATGTCACCGGAGTTATCCGGCTGTTGTCTTGTTTTGTATGTGTTCATGACAACAGGTGAGGCTGGATCAGGGTCAAGAAGAGGATGAGATAAGATTAGATAGCGTGGAGATCCGGGCTTCGAAGCACGTAGGATTCAGCACTGATATGTAGTTGAACCTAGTTGAACTCTTGTAGATAACACAAGATTTGTATGTTCATGTTTAATATGTAATTTGAGTAAATTACATTACGTTTCCACTTTGTATTTTAAAAAGAAAAGTTAGACCCTGTTTTATAGTTGATTAATTAGTCTCAATGATGATTAAGAACTTGATTAGCGTCCGGGTCCCCACAACAGGTGGTATCAGAGCCAGGTTCCTTTAGATTGAGATAGAAGAGGCTAGTGAGCGGGGTAGATTGAGTTTTCTTCCTTGCTTTTGCATGCTATCAATCTATTATGCTTACTGCTTTATATAATACATGTTACTGGAATTATCTGATTTGATTTTGTAATATGTATTATTTGAAATGAATTCGAACCGATTCTCGATCAGCAGTAAGATGATCGGGAGGAAGATTGAATTGAAACAGATGTGTTGGATTGGGTTACTAATCCTTTTGAGTTTCAGATATGCCTCCTAGACGAATCCCAGAACAGGGTAGTATATCGAATTCTCCCATGGATGTAACACCGACTCCAATGGAAACCTTGCTGAAGAGGTTTCAGTCATTCAAACCGCCAACCCTGAAAGGGACAGAGACTTCGATTGACTGTGACAGTTGGTTGAATGACATAGAGATGTTGTTTGATTCACTGGGGTATAGTGATGAGCGCCGAAATAAATTGATTGGGCACCAGTTGCTTGATGTTGCAAAAAGCTGGTGGATTACGATGAAGAGGGCCTTGGAGCAACGAGGTACGATTATTACTTGGGATGTATTTAAAACTGAGTTTTATCAAAGATTCTTCCCAGTGTCGTACAGAAAGACAAGGGGGCATAGTTTGCCAATTTGAGACAGGGTCAGCTGAACATTGAATAATATGTGACCAAGTTCTCTACCTTGTTGAAGTTTGCTCCTCATGTGTCTGAAAATGACGAAGCCGTTGCTGATCAGTTCATCAATGGATTGAATCCCGATATTTTTACATTGGTGAACACAGGGCGACCGAATAACTTTGCTGATGCCATGAATAGAGCAAAGGGCGCTGAAGCGGGCCTGATAAGGCAGAGAGGAGCTGAATTTGTTCCTCCAGTGTCGAGACCACAGCAACCACCTCCCCGATTCGAGCGTTGCAGTAGCAGTGGTGGAAGGAAAGATTTTCTGAAGGCTAGAGGAAAGCAGTTTAAGAAGTCTGGCGGCAGTTCTTCTAGTTCCAGTGGGTCTCAGCAGAGTTATACTGGCGTTTATTGCGGAAATTGTGGAGGGAGACATGCCACTGAGCAATGCCAAGGAGTACTTGGTAGCTGCCACTTCTGCAAACAACGGGGACATTTTTCTAGAGTGTGTCCACAGAGGGGTTCCCAAAGCTTCCAGGGAGCCGAATCATCTGGATCAGCGGCACAGGGAAGTAGACGATCAGCTGCTGTTCCTTCATTTCAGCCAGCACCATCTCAGTCACAGCAGAGGCCAGGAGGAAGCCAGACAGTTGGCCAACCTCCGAGACAGCAGGCCAGAGTATTTGCTTTGACCGAGGAGCAGGCTCAGGAAGCACCAGATGATGATGTTGCAGGTAACTGATGTGTTTGATTATCCTGCCTATGTATTGAGGGATACCGGTGCTTCACATATTTTTATTTCTGAAAGATTTGCATTGATGCATGCATTATCTGTTGAGTCCCTAATTACTGTAGTATTTGTTTCTTTCCCTTTTGGAAAAGATCTTGTATCAGTAATTTCTGTTAGATCTTGTATACTACAGTAGGATGAGAATGAGATCGAGTTAGATTGTGTGGTAGATGGTATTGTACTGGTGTTCTATGATTTTGGAACTGCATGACTGATATTGATATGCTGATCAAGTACAGAGCTACCATATATTAGTTCCAGAAAAGGGTGAGAATCAGACCTGAGATGACCAAGGGAGGAATATTGTACGATAAGAATTCTAGACTGAGAATTCCTTTGATATTCGTACTAGCTATGACTCGATTATTACAGAAAGGAGCAGAGTGACTCCTTATGTATTCAGTTGATTTACTGAAGTTGAGTCTATCATTGGCTGATTTACCAATGATAAGGAAGTTATTAATGTTTTCCCCAAATAAGATATCAGATCTGATTCCAATCAGAGAGATTGATTTTAGCCTTGAACTGATATTAGAAATTGTTGAAATTTGAATCCTGCTTGAGACAGATTGCATTCAGGATGTGGTATATCTGAAGATGATATACTCGTTGATTTTAACAGAATTAAACCGTAATTAGTTGGCCGAGGTGGATATAGGTGTCAAATATTTGCGGTTTTATGAGTGTAACAGATCAGTACCGATGAGTGATGTTTTGAATCTGATTGAATCTTGCTGTTGTTCTGAATCCGTTTTTGAATCAGGTAAGTAATACTGTATTGTATGTTAATAACTGATTTGTTTGTGCCCGATATTTCGAATGTGAAACGACATAGATTGTCAGAAGGGTGCAATACTTGATTCAGCAGGCATCCTGATAGCAGAAAATGTTTTGATTAAAACATATGAGATTAGATATGGCAGAGTTTGGACTGAAATGTCTGAACTACAGACAGATAAAGATAGAAAGAGAGAAACCAAGAGATTGGTTATGTAACTTGTCGGTTCCTGAATGGAAATGAGATTACATTTCCAAGGATATCGTGATGAAGTTACTGCATTCCTCTCGGAATTGAGTATTGATTGAGTTAGGAATGACAGACTGACCCAGTCTGCGAGTGTTAAACCGTACATGAAGATGTACAAATATGATATATTACTGAGATTCTGTCAGAAAAGTGATTAGATTTCACGGAGTGTGGAGAGTTATATTAGATCGTGATTTTGGTTGATTTTGCACGTTGGACAGAATGTACCATAAGAGTTAGATATTAGATTATATCTGAATACTGAATAGTATTCAATACCTAATGGACAGTCAGAGTGGATTATCCAGATTTCGGAGAATATGCTGAAAGCTGTAATGCTTGATTTTAACACTGAATGGTAAGATTCATTGCCATTTTGTGAATTTTCGTACAACAACAGCTATCAAACGAGTATTGAGATAACTCCTTTCGAAGCGTTGTACGGAAAGATATATGGATTTTCTCTTTATTGAAATAATATCTCTGAAGTTCTTGAGATTGAATCTGAAATGGTCAGAGATATGACTGAGAAGATGAAGCTAATTCAGAAGAAAATAAAAACAGCTCATAATAAATAGACTGAATATGCCAATGTGGGACGATGACTGTTGGTATTTGAGACCAAAGATCGAATATATCTTTGATTGAGATAAACAGACTTAATAACAACTGATGGTGTTGAGCTGTTACGAACTGTTCACTGGGTATATACAGATGTTGTATAACCAGTATTGCGAGATTGACTTTATCAGAGCTATTTCCAAAAATAGAACTTGATATGAGATTGAAATTTCAGAACAGATTCATTGAGATGAGTCTCTGATTTAAACTCTGTGTACATTTCTTCTGACATATCTGAATTGATTACTTGCGAGTTCGAGGACGAACTCAGATCTAAGAGGGGGAGAAATGTAATGCCCGAGATTTAATTACTGCAATCAGATGTTGATAAATTGGTAGACTTGAGGTTATAGGAGCTCACGTGGAAAAGCCGGGCGTCGGTGCAAGACAAACAATAATTTTGTACAGAACTCGTGGCGCCCGAGCGGTAGAAAGAGAACGCCCGAGCGCCAATGCACCATAAGTTGGGATTTCAGACAGAAAGTGTGGCGCCCGAGCGGTAGAAAACTACCGCCCGAGCGCCAATGGATAATAGGCCATGCATCCGGACAGAAAGTGCCGCGCTCGAGCGGTACTTTCTTACCGCCCGAGCGCGAGACGTGGAATTGGTGGGATGAGCCACTTGCCTTGTTGCATGCGCGAGGTATATATATATATATATATATATATATATATATATATATATATATATATATATATATATATATATATATACATGCAATTCATTTAAGAATTCAGACGGAAAGAAATCGGGAAAGGGTTCTGGAAAATAATTGAAAAATCCTTACGCCTTTTGTGAGAAAATCCGTCCGTCCGATTGCGGTACTATGTTCCTATCGACGTAGGCTACCACTGGACACTGAGTATTGACAGGCTTGGGGTTCAAGACTTCGACAGAGCCAAAGTATCAGAAAGAAAGGTATAAATTAATGTTGAGTTGGGATTGCACAACTCAAGGAAGGTTTGACTCGAGTTTCCCCAAATCACATACTTAATTTATTACATTTATTCTTGTAATTGATGAGATTGATGTTTGTTGTCTATTGATTTATAGCCACTGCATGTATTGACTACTGAGTCGTTGAGTCATAGGCTGATTCGCCTAGTCACCGACTGATTTGTCTGGTTATTGACTGATTCATCTAATTATTGACTGATTCGTCTAAACTTAAGCTGATTCGCTTAATCACCGGCTGATTCGTCTGGTTATTGACTGATTCGTGTAAACTTAAACTGATTCGCTTAATTACAGGCTGATTCGTCTGGTTATTGGCTGATTCGCCTAATTCTTGACTGATTCGTCAATTCTGCGGCTGATTCGCCCAGACACTGGATATATGAATTATATCGTTGCCGTTTAGGGATTGATTCATTCCTATCGACTGAGATTCGGTATAATTATTATTATTCAGACACCGGGATCCCTAGGTTAGAGTTGAGTCGAGTCTGAGACGACGCGTCAGTGGAGTCGAGTCTGAGACGACGCGTCGGTTGAGTTGAGTCTGATATGACATGTTGATTTACATTGTTTATATCATTCATGATTATTGAATGCTTGATATTGATTTATGTTTCTGATTTGATACAGGTTAAGAATATTTCTTATATATGCTTCTGTATATGTTTTTATATGATTGCATGTATACATTGTTTATACTGGGATATTTATATCTCACCGGAGTTATCCGGCTGTTGTCTTGTTTTGTATATGTGCATGAAAACAGGTGGGGCTGGATCAGGGTCAAGAAGAGGATGAGAGAAGATTAGATAGCGTGGAGATCCGGGCTTCGAAGCACGTAGGATTCAGCACTGATATGTAGTTGAACCTAGTTGAACTCTTGTAGATAACACAAGATTTGTATGTTCATGTTTAATATGTAATTTGAGTAAATTACATTACGTTTCCGCTTTGTATTTTAAAAAAAAATTTAGACCCTGTTTTATAGTTGATTAATTAGTCCCAATGATGATTAAGAACTTGATTAGCGTCCGGGTCCCCACAACTTGTATTGGCAACTCAGGATCATAATACTTCTTTTTTAGTTCTGACTTCCAGTTTCTCCATTTTGTTCCTATTGAACGTAGCGTCCAACTTTCTGTTCCAGGAGGAAGTTCGTACTTTTCCTACAAAGGCATTTAAACAATTTACCATCATAGTAAAAAATTATTTAATAATAAAATTATTCAATAACATTTCAATTACCTTTATAACATCTAGCATTTTTTTCTTACTATCCAGGGGCATTTTATGCCATTCTTCCACGTCAATCGGACAAAATTTACCATTTCTTGCCAAAGTACCCAAAAAATCAGTAAATTTATTTCTTCTTGATCCAATAGGACGTCCCATATCATCACATCGAATTTTAATACGTGGAAGCGTGCTAGGTCTGCCCCAAATTTCTTTCATAAATGTAGGGCCTCTAGTTTTCTTATCAGCGTCAAGAGATTCACTTTCGCTATCTACATCTATATGGAAAAAAGAGAAATAAATGATTGAATAAATAAAGTGAAATGAGTTATTACATTTTTCGTATAGGTTACCTTGATCAGATTCTTCGTCCATAAAATCATTTTCAACATGTGGGTTATTGTTGAATGTGATCCTAGAAGTCAAACCTGTATGTTTTTTATATGGATAAATAAAGGATGAGTAAGTATTATAACAAGTTATATCTAAATGTAATCATCGGAACTAAAAAACTATAATTTCATGTTTTTCTATATCTTAATTTTTAGGATGTTACCTTGTAATTCAATGTCACTTTGATTTGAAGCTTCATCTATTTGGTTTCTTGATGGACCTTGTATGCTTTGACAATCTGTACAAGCATGATTTCAACAAAATATATGCAAATTGAATTTATAATTATAAATAAGATGCTACCTCTTTTTTTTTGAATTTCGAGTTGTGTGATTGTCAATCAAAATCAGTGGTTGAGTATTTGTCTCATCTTGAAGTTGAAAATGAGTTTTTCCAACATTTTTATTTTTAAGAGCCATTCCTATCAAAAGCAAGTTATATAAGATAAATAAAGCATTTATAAGCATTATACCGAATTATATCAAAATTTAATCTTTTGAAATAAAAAATTCTTAAGTTTCATATATTTTTATATATCATACCTTGTACATCATTGTGTTGCTGCTTTGAAACTTTATCCTTTTGGTTATTTAGCATAACTTGTATGTTTTGACATTCTGCACAAGTATTGACTCCACCATGCAAGTTAAGTTTTAATTATAAGCAACAAAGTTCTAGCATTTTTCGCTAGCTACCATGTTATTACCAAGTTCTCTTGCAAGAGTGAATTGAACAAAGTATAAAACATTCATACAAATGCAAAAGGTCAAATAAGAGTTATACACAAGCAACAAACATATTGTTTTTGTGTAAAATGCGATGATACCTCTTTTTTTTGAATTTCGAGTCACATGATTAGCAGATATGATACGTGGTTGTGTATCTTTCTCATCTCGAAGTTGAAAATGAGATTTTCCAAAATATTTACTCTTACGAGTCATTCCTATCAAAAGAAAAGGTTAAAAATTACAAATGCTTTTACATAGAATAAATAAAACATGAAGTAAGCATTATACATATCCAAACTTAATTGTTTCAAATAAAATGCTATAAGTTCATATCTTTTTTATATTTAATACCTTGTAAATCATTGTGTTGGTGCTTTGAAACTCCGTCCATTTGGTTATTCAACATACCTTGTATGTTTTGAACTTCTGCACAAGTTTTGATACCACCAAAATATATGTAAGTTGAGTTTTTAATTATAAACAAGAAAATGCTAACCTTTTCCGCTATCATTCATGCTACCGAGTTCTCTTGCAAGACCAACTTGAACAAAGTACATAAAATTCAGACAAAATCAAAAGGTCCAATAAGAGTAATACAAAATCAGCAAACATATCCTTGATGTATAAAGTTACATGCTACCTTTTTTTGAACCTCGAGCTGCGTGATTGGCAATCATAATTCGAGATTGTGTATTTGCCTTATCTTGATGTTGAAAATGAGGTTTTCCAACAGTTTTACCCTCACTAGCCATTCCTATCAAGAGCAAGAGCCACAACTTGAAGATAAAAAAGTTAGTTGTATCCTTTGATATGATAAATAAAAGATCCATAGTGAAAAATGAAATTAAAATATATAATATTATTATTATTCTAGTATCCAGCAAATCCACTCTACTAGTTTCACTTTATATCATATTAACTAAACATAAAAATTTATATATGCAAGAAAAAATCTCATCATTAACTAAATCTCATCATGCATCAACATCAATTTCAACTCCTGCAATATCATCCCGAACCCAAACGACTTCTTCATGTTCATTCTCGTCTTCCGGATTACAAATACAACTTTGAAGATATGTATCAACATCTGCCATAGGTTGCATCTTATACTTTGCTCGTGCATCGGTGGTGATAATTACATGCCAATTACAATCAACTGGATCTTCCACATAAAAAACTTGCATGGCTTGGGATGCTAATATATAAGGCTCGTTGTGACGCTTCACATTCGTAAAATTGGCCAACATAAAACCATCTTCATCCAGTTTTAGTCGTTTGCCTTTGGAGACCCAATCACATTCAAATAAAACAACTCTTCGACCTCTCTCATAATCTAACTCAATCACATTTTGCAAAATCCCATAATAATCAAGTTCACTTGATACTGGATTCTGATCTCTTATACTCGAATAACTTGAAGTGGTAGCCCGAACAATCACACCACAATTCTGAGTTTTTCTCTTGCGTTCCACTTCTTTTGTATGAAACCTAAATCCATTGGAAATGAATTTTTCATATCGTATCCCTATGAAATTTGGGCCTCTGGCAAGTGATTTCAAATCATTTGATACTGGATCATCTTGTGAAGGATTTGTATTTTCAATCTATCACACAAGAAAAAATTGATAAATTATGTATAAAAATCATAATATTTAACCTTAATTACAATTACAAAAGAAACTTACATGTTTGGCAAACCAAGAGGCAAAAGACTCACTAAGCATACGTTCAATTTGGTGTGGTGGAAGACTGGAATCAGTAAGATTCAAAATCTGACGGTGTTTACTGCAAATTAAGAAAGATGATTTGATAAACATCGATGATTATATATTTAAACACAATGAAATATATAATCACATACTCTATGTAAGATTGTACGTGATGACAGTTGAATAACACATATTTATGTGCCTTCTTTAATGTCTCATCATCAAACTTAGTTGCAATGGGCTTTCCAAGTGCATAACCAGAGGCCGTAAACACGTCCAATGCGAATGTTGAGCCGGTAGTTGTCTCATCATTTCTTGTTGATTGATTGAATTTTGTCTCTACATAGTCAGCTAAATAAAAAGAACAGAATGTCAAACATTCCTCAGCCAAATACCCCTCAGCAATGGATCCTTCTGGCCTACTTCTATTTCGAACATATGACTTCAATGTCCCCAAGTACCTTATACCAAAAACATAAATTTTTTATTATTTAGTGAAAATAATATTTTACCTTTCAATTGGATACATCCAACGATAGTAAACTGGTCCAGCAAGTAGTACTTCAGTAGCCAAATGTACATTCAAATGAATCATTATGTCAAAAAATGAGGGAGGAAAAATCTTCTCCAATTGACAGAGGATCACCGCAATATCTTTCCTTAGACGAACCACATCAGTTGGAGAAATTACTTTACAACATAGCTCTCTGAAATACCTACTCAATCTAATCAAAGGAGTCCGAACTGATTTAGACAAAGTTCTACGTAGTGCCACCGGCAACAACTGTTGCATCAAAATATGGTTGTCATGGCTTTTTAGACCAATTAATTTTGCCGGTTTCATTTGAACACACCGTGAAATGTTAGAAGCATAGCCATCTGGAACTTTAACTTTTTTCAAAACCTTGCAAAATGTGCCCTTCTCATTTTTGTCCATTGAATAACATGCTGGAGGCAGATAAACTCTACTTGGTCCTTTCTCAATAGGATGGAGGGCTGATCTTATTCCAATTTCTTGCAAATCAAGACGTGATTTAATATTATCTTTTGTTTTTCCTTCCATATTCAGCAGTGTCCCACAAATTGATTCGCACACATTCTTCTCAATATGCATAAAATCAAGATTGTGGCGTACCACATTATCTTTCCAATATGGTAAATCGAAGAAAATACTCAACTTTTTCCAATTGAATGGTAGTTCTGGATTATCATCAACTGTTTTTCCAAATTTCAAATTAAAATTTTTCAACTCTTTGATCACTGTGTCTCCCGAAATTATGGGTGATGGTCTTCCATACTCTTCTGTGCCATCAAAATTTTGAGCATCTTTGCGAAACTCATGATCACCGTTCAAAAATTTGCGGTGACCCATATAACAATATTTTCTGCCATTTTTTAACCAGCGTGAATGTGTAAATTTGTGGCACACTGGGCATGGAAATTTACCTTTGGTGCTCCATCCAGATAGGGTTGCATATCCAGGAAAATCACTTATAGTCCATAATAATGCGGCATTCAATTGAAAATTCTGCTTGGTTGATGCATCATATGTCTGCACTCCTACCTCCCACAAATCCTTCAAATCTGCAACAAGGGGCTGCAAGTAGATGTCGATGTTATTTCCAGGAGCAGATGGACCAGGTATTAGCAATGATAATATAAAGTATGGTTGTTTCATACACATCCATGGTGGAAGATTATAAGGCACTAAAATGACTGGCCACGTACTATGCGCCACACTCATATTTTTGAATGGATTAAATCCATCTGAAGCTAATCCTAGCCTTATGTTTCGGGGATCCTTTGCGAATTCAGGGTGGTTATGGTCAAACGTTTGCAAAGCTAGGTAATCAGCTGGGTGTCGCATGTAACCGTCTTTCGTTCGAGATTCAGAATGCCATCTCATATGGACTTCTGTTTTGCAGGACATGAACAAACGTTGTAACCTAGGCTTTATTGGAAAATACCATAAAACCTTGCGTGAAACTTTCCTCTTGTCACCAATAGGATCATTTTCAGATGTTTCCCATCTAGGCTCGTTGCATGTTTTGCATCGAACTCTTTCTTCGTCCAACCGCCAGTATAAAGAGCAATCATTAGGACATGCATCGATCTTTTCATAACCAAGTCCTAATTGCTTCATCAATTTCTCTGCTTCATAGTATGACTTTGGTAAATCTTTCATGGCATTTGGAAATGCTTCTGTCAACAAATCCAAAAGCATATCGAAGATTTTATTGGTAATTTTTCCAAGACATTTTAAGTGAAGCAAGCGAATGATGAATGAAAGTTTAGAGAATTTCTTGCATCCGGGTTATAACTCTTTTTGTGAATCATCAATTAGTTTATAGAATTTCTCGGCCTCTCCGATTGGAATCTCTTTATCCTTTTCAAATCCTGCTGTATTGATTGTATCACCATCGTTTTGTGGGACCCCAAAAGCATCATGAACTAATCCCTCCATATCATCTACCCCATCACGAGATGGAACAGAACTAGATATTGAAGATGCACTACATGATATCTCTCCATGAGCTACCCAGTGAGTATAACCTTTGATAAATCCATCAACCGTCAAATGATCACAAGCATCCTCTCTTGAAACACATATGCCCATCTTACATCTTGCACAAGGACATGCAATCATTCCATTTATGTTCGCATTAGAAAATGCAAAATCTAAGAAACTCTCAAGTCCTTTCCTGTATTCCTTGGGTTGTCTCGGCAAAAACATCCAACTTTTATCCATCACAATTCTGCTAAAAAGATCTACTTAAATTAGTTCAGCAAACAAATATATAATATGTGTATGTGGGGAGTAAAATATCGAACAAGATATATACAATTAGTGTCTCAAAACACAACAATAATTTAAATGTCTAACAGTTTACTCTTAACCAGTTTAAGTACAGTCTAAGTGTCCACAACTAATTATACCTGTACTCCAAAAGTAAAACCATGTGGGAATCTGGGTAGAGAAGCTTCTTCATAAAAGTTTAGCAGTTTACTCTTAACCAGTTTAAGTACAGTCTCACATCACTTAATTGTGCAATATAGTTATCCATGATCATTTATGTTATCTTCTGGAATACTGTGGTCTTATTCAATTAAGGATCTTAGGGGGGCTTCACACAAATCTTTTTTTTTAATAACAGTATTCACATACATTTTTCTTCTAAATGATATTCTCATCCTGCTCAGAAAGTAGAATTTATGAAGTAATCTTTAAACGTTCTTTGGAGGATTAGAGAGAAAAACAATGTTATTTGGGGGAATAAAGGCAATACTCCAAAGTCCAACCTTTGGACTTAAAAGATAGTGGATTTTTAATAAGTCAAGCAATTGACATATTCGAACATGGAAGCACCGTGCAAGTCAAAAATAACTTTTAGTAAGTTGTGAAATTTTTTCAATCGATGACAGTGCCTGGCCATTTGAGAATAACATTGTTTCAAATAAGCAAGGACTAAACTCATTTTTAACTATATAATCACATAAAATGATGCAAATGGAACCATTTGTGTAAGGCCCGAGATTTAATTACTGTAATCAGACGACGATTAAATGGTCAGAATTGTGATTAGTAAATATCACAGGAGCCAAATAAAACGTGAAAGGAGAAGCCGGGCGTTGTTGCATTGTGAGCCAAGATTTCGGGCAGAATATGTGGCGCCCGAGCGGTAGAAAAGCACCGCCCGACCACCAAGGCATCACAAGAATTCGGACAGAAAGGCTGGCACCCGAGCGGTAAAGATTTACCGCTCGAGCGCCAATGGAATAAGGAGCCACGCACCGAACAGAAAGTGTCGCGCCCGAGCGGTACTTTCTTACCGCTCGAGCGCGAGACGTGGAATAGGCGGAATGATCCACTTGCTTCAGTGCATGTTACGGATGTATATATATATATATACACATGCAAATCTTCAGAATTACTTAAGCAACTCATTTCTCAGAATTGAAGAAAGGGCCGAGGAAGATAGCGGAAAATCCTTACGCCTGTTGTGAGAAATCCGTCCGTCAGATTTTGAATCCGACTTCGGTACTGTGTTCCTATCAACGCAGACTACAACTGGACGTAAGTTTTGTTACGTTTAGAAAAGATTTGAATTTATGATATTGTCAGAATTGAATATGATTCATATATGGTGTTTCTGCTACCGTAGACACTGTATAATTGAAGTCAGACTGAAGAACAGACTGATTATGTAATTGTTATGATTTTCAGAGTTTATTTGACTGAGATTCGATATCAGATTTGTGTTATCGTTGAGATTATAAATTGTATTAATACCGATTATGACTCGTGGTATTATATCTGTGGTGTTCAGAATGACGGGGTATTCAGATTGTATTGTTATGCCGTCGAAACATCAGTTGATTAGATTGATCAGATTCAGTAATGATTTCGATTGTAACGTGATATCGTTGATATGAATTAGATTGTACCTTGTTCAGATATAGATCAGATTATATACTGATTTGAGTATTGATCAGAACAGGTTTTGATTCGAGTTATATACTGATGTTGTATTTATATGATTGTCATTGCCAGACTGGGTATGGACAGATCAGAATACGAGACTTCGCCTTCGTCAGGCCGGGAAGACAAAGGTATAAATAAATGGGGATTCGGGATTGCACAACTCGAGTTAGGTTTGACTTGAGTTTCCCTAAATCACATACTTTACTTTATTGCATAGATATTTGCATATTATCAGATTGATATGTTTTAAGTCTATTGATTGATAGCAGAGCCAGAGATTGAGTCTAGGGCAGAACAGCCTAGCTAGGGCAGAACAGCCGAGTCTTTCTTAGAATCGATAAGACTCTAGACTTACGGTGTATCGACGCGCTTAAATGTAGATCGACGTTTAATGTAGATACTCGATACAGTATACCGAAGTCTAAATTAGATCGGGATCCCTAGATTAGAATGAGAGATGAGTCAAGTCTTAGATAGTGAGACTAGAGTTTGATTTACAGATCCGTAGTAATTATGTTTCGTAGATTATGATTCATGTTTTATTTACAGACTTGTACTGATACATGTTGTTGATTATGCTACATGTGATAAGATATAATTCATGCTTTTATATATGTTTTATACGCTTGCATGATTACATTGTTTATACTGGGATATTTATATTTCACCGGAGTTATCCGGCTGTTGTCTTGTTTGAATGTGTGCATGACAACAGGTGGGGTAGGATCGGGGTCCAGAAGAAGAGGATAGATCAAGATTAGAGTGGTGACTCCGGACTTTGATAGAGATAGGTTTCATTACTTGATTGTAGTAGTTAAACCTTAATTGAACTAGGTGTATGTTGTACATGATTTGTATTATTATACTGGTTTGTATAATAGCATAATTCCATTACCTTCCGCATTCTAAAAAAAAAAAATTTAGACCCTGTTTATCTTAATTTATAATTAAACCCCAAAGATGATTAAGAAGATGATTAGCGTCCGTGTCCCCACAACAGGTGGTATCAGAGCGGATAGATCCTTTAGATTGAGATAGTCAGAGTTGATAGATTTTTTAGAATGAGATGGTAGAGAATGAGCGGGGTAGATTGAATTCTCTTCCTTGCATGTGATTGCTAGCATGAGAATTATTTCAATATTGACTTACATTGTGTGTGCTAGCATGATTTACTGCTTTCCCTATTACATGTTGGTTGTTATCTGAGTTGATTGCAGCATGTAATTGTTAAGCCTGGATCAGAACCGAGTCTGAATCAGAGGTATATGATCAGAGGAGGGCTGAGACAGATTGTATAGATTGTGTACTAATCTGGTTGATATTCAGATATACCGCCTCGAAGAATTTCAGAAAAGGGCAGTACTTCGTCTGAACAGAGAGATGTATCAGAAACTCAGTTAGAAGAAAAGATGAAAGAATTTGAGTTATTACAGCCGCCGGTTCTGAATGGTACTGAGACATCTGAAGATTGTCAGAACTGGTTTGATGATATAGAAATCTTGTTCGATTTACTTAACAGTACAGATGAACAGAGGGTTAAAATGGTGCCTTATCAGTTACGAGAAGCCGCCAGGAGTTGGTGGATTACCAGTAGAAGAATGTGGGCACAGAGAGGTACAGTGATGTCGTGGAAATATTCAGAACTGAATTCTATCGAAGATTTTTCTCAGCTTTGTACCGAGAGGACAAGAAATTAGAGTTTGAGAATTTGAGCCAAGGGCAGCTGAATATTGACCAATATATTGCTAAATTATCTACTCTACTGCGTTTTGCTCCTCATTTGGCTGGGAATGATGAAGCTGTAGTGAATCAGTTCATCAGAGGGTTGAACTCGGAGATAGTTGCATTGATGAATATGCAGCGACCTTACCATTTTGCGGATATCTTGAGTAGAGCGAAGAGGGCTGAGGCGAGTCTGATTAGACAGCTAGGGAGGTTGTGTGTGAAACAACCCCAGACACAGCAATCCCCTCTCCGATTTGATCGTGGCAGCACGAGTGGAAAACAAGATTTGTTGAAAGCTCGAAATAAGTCATTCAAGAAGTTGGGGAGTGGTTCCTCCAGCTCAAGTGGTTCCAGTCCGAGTTATACTGGAGTGTATTGCAGAACTTGCGGAGGAAGACATTCCACAGAGCAATGACAGGGAGTGACTGGTAGTTGTCCTATATGTAGACAGCCGGGACATTTTGCTAGAATTTGTCCCCAGAGAGGTTCCCGAAATTTCAGGGAGCAGGACCATCGGGATATGGTGATCGAAGAACAGCCTCAGGAGACACTTGATGATATAGGGGCAGGTACTGTTACTCTATGATATGTTGCATATGTATTGATATATACTAATGCATTGGTTATGAGTATTTTTGAAAGAATTTCATTGAGATATGTTGTACCTGTTAAGTCTGGTAGTACTGTAGTATTAATTTCCTTGTGTTAGGAAAGAAAGATTTATATCAGAGATTTCTGTGAAATATTGTAAACTACAGTAAGATGAGAATGAGATTGAATTAGATGATGATGTACTTGTGTTTTCAGATTTGATTGCATTATTGATATTAATATGCTAAACAAATACAGAACTAGAATATAAGATTCAAACCAGATATGGTTGATGAGTAGAGACTTCACGGTAAGAATTCTAGATTCAGAACTCTTGTGATACTCAGATTGTATATGACTCGATTATTACAGAAAGGAACAGATGGTATCCTTATGTAATCAGTAGATGTACTGGAATCGAGCCTAGCATTGGTAGATTTGCCAATGGTATACGAGTTGACTGATGAATTTTCAGATAAGATTGCAGATTTGCTTTATATCAGAAAGATAAATTTCAGAATTGAATTGAGATCATGTATTGTTTGTATAGTAGATTTAGTACAGAATGGTATTGACTATACAGAATAATACAAAATGAATTTAAAGAATATTTGAAAGATCATATTAAATATTCTGAGAATTATGATTCTTGTATACAGAAATTGTTCAGATATGTATTTTGTTGAAACAGATTGTATTCATAATATATGATATCTGATGTTAGTATACTGATTGATTTTAAGACAGTTGATATTGTGATCAGTCACTGATCAGATACCGATATCAGAACGATCAGACAGTCGAAAATGTTAGAATTGTCAGAGATTGATATTATATGAGTTGACAGATTATCTGATATGATTGTATTTCAAATTACTTGAGAATTATTGCTTCTAGATCATTATTTTCTACAGATTGTATTGTTTGGGGAGCATATTATATTTGCAGATAATATATAGTAGTTGATCAGTATGGCATGAAGATCTGATTGATTTGTCAGAATCGATAGTATTGTTAGAACTTACAATCCTATATATATTTACTAGATTAGTATAGATTATTGTTATTCTGAATCAGTATTGATACAGATTTTATGAACCGTTGAGAGTATATACAGTTTAGCTTGTGTCAGAAATGAATTCAAGAATTCCAGCAGTTCAGAAACGTGATCAGAGTGGTCAGGACAGTATTTCGATAATCAGAGCAGAGTATCGGTCAGGAAAACAGATATATGATTTGGTGTTTTGTATTAGACGGATTGTGGTATGATATCAGAATGTTTCAGAGTTGTATAACAGAATTGATATTTATAGTCAGAGCCGAATACAAGGTAGGTATATTTTCTTTCATTTATGTTATTAATTGATTTGTTTGTATCAAATAGTTCGAATCTGAAATCACAGATAGGGTCAGAAATGTACCGTAGTGGATTCAGTTTTCAATTTGATGATTGAGAATGTATGGTATTCGAACAGATAGAGTTGATATAGACAGATTAAATCAGTTATAACAGAATTTGTACAGAAATGTTGGCAGAAATTGTACTGATATGTCTGAATCGCTAACAGAGAAGACAGAAAGAGAGAAATCAGAAGAGTTATTACAGACTTAGTATATGTCTGATTCGACATGGGGAGTATATTTCGATGAATTTCGTAATAAGATTATCCCAATATGTTCCAGATTGTGATATAATATGATTATGATTGACAGATTGTTCAATCTATATCTATTAGTTTGTACAAGATGATGTACAAACAGAACCAAATGACACAGATTGATGTCAGAACATAGTCAGAGTGACTAGAATGTAGAAGTAGACTATATCAGATTGTGATTTCGATTAAGTTTACAATTATGGCAGATCATACCATAAGTTATTTTGCAGATGATTTACAGATTGACAGATAGTCAGAGTGTATTATCCAGATATTGGAAGATATCCAAAGAACTGAAGTGCTGGATGTTAGCACTAGATGATATTTCATATTGTCATTATATGAATTATTGTATGATTAGAGCTATCAGATTATCAAATGGGTAATGAGATAGTTACAGATAAAATATTATACAGTGAATACTATAGAATTCTTTTGCAGAGAAGGCAGAAAAGAATGAATATAGATCAGATTTGACCGATTTAAGAAACCAACGTCGAATGATGACGATTGGTACTTGAAGCTAAAGATTGTAGATGCCTTTGTTTGAGATAAAAAGATTTGATAACAACAGAAGGTAATGATTTGTTATGAGCTGTGGTTTGGTATATACAGATGTTGTATAGCCAGTGTTGTGAGATTGAAATTTCAGAACAGATTCATTGAGATGAGTTCTGCTTTGAGCTTTGTATACATTTCTTATAATATGTCTGAATTGATTATTTACGAGTTCGAGGACGAACTCAGATCTAAGAGGGGGAGAAATGTAAGGCCCGAGATTTAATTACTGTAATCAGACGACGATTAAATGGTCAGAATTTTGATTAGTAAATATCACAGGAGCCAAATAAAACGTGAAAGGAGAAGCCGGGCGTTGTTGCATTGTGAGCCAAGATTTCGGGCAGAATATGTGGCGCCCGAGCGGTAGAAAATCACCGCCCAAGTGCCAAGGCATCACAAGAATTCGGACAGAAAGGCTGGCGCCCGAGCGGTAAATCTTTACCGCTCGGGCGCAAATGGAATAAGGAGCCACGCACCGAACAGAAAGTGTCGCGCCCGAGCGGTACTTTCTTACCGCTCGAGCGCGAGACGTGGAATAGGCGGAATGAGCCACTTGCTTCAGTGCATGTTACGGATGTATATATATATATATATACACACATGCAAATCTTCAGAATTACTTAAGCAACTTATTTCTCAGAATTGAAGAAAGGGCCGAGGAAGATAGCGGAAAATCCTTACGCCTGTTGTGAGAAATCCGTCCGTCAGATTTTGAATCCGACTTCGGTACTGTGTTCCTATCAACGCAGACTACAACTGGACATAAGTTTTGTTACGTTTAGACAAGATTTGAATTTATGATATTGTCAGAATTGAATATGATTCATATATGGTGTTTCTACTACCGTAGACACTGTATAATTGAAGTCAGACTGAAGAACAGACTGGTTATGTAATTGTTATGATTTTCAGAGTCGATTTGACTGTGATTCGATATCAGATTTGTGTTATCGTTGAGATTATAAATTGTATTAATACCGATTATGAATCGTGGTATTATATCTGTGGTGTTCAGAATGACGGGGTATTCAGATTGTATTGTTATGCCGTCGAAACATCAGTTGATTAGATTGATCAGATTCAGTAATGATTTCGATTGTAACGTGATATCGTTGATATGAATTAGATTGTACCTTGTTCAGATATAGATCAGATTATACACTGATTTGAGTTTTGATCAGAACAGGTTTTGATTCGAGTTATATACTGATGTTGTATTTATATGATTGTCATTGCCAGACTGGGTATGGACAGATCAAAATACGAGACTTCGTCTTCGTCAGAGCGGGAAGACAAAGGTATAAATAAATGTTGATTCGGGATTGCACAACTCGAGTTAGGTTTGACTTGAGTTTCCCTAAATCACATACTTTACTTTACTGCATAGATATTTGCATATTATCAGATTGATATGTTTTAAGTCTATTGATTGATAGCAGAGCCAGAGATTGAGTCTAGGGCAGAACAGCCTAGCTAGGGCAGAACAGCCGAGTCTTTCTCAGAACCGATAAGACTCTAGACTTACGGTGTATCGACGCGCTTAAATGTAGATCAACGTTTAATGTAGATACTCGATACAGTATACCGAAGTCTAAATTAGATCGAGATCCCTAGATTAGAATGAGAGATGAGTCAAGTCTTAGATAGTGAGACTAGAGTTTGATTTACAGATCTGTAGTAATTATGTTTCGTAGATTACGATTCATGTTTTATTTACAGACTTGTACTGATACATGTTGTTGATTATGCTACATGTGATAAGATATAATTCATGCTTTTATATATGTTTTATATGCTTGCATGATTACATTGTTTATACTGGGATATTTATATCTCACCGGAGTTATCCGGCTGTTGTCTTGTTTGTATGTGTGCATGACAACAGGTGGGGCAGGATCGGGGTCCAGAAGAAGAGGAGAGATCAAGATTAGAGTGGTGATTCCGGACTTTGATAGAGATATGTTTCATTACTTGATTGTAGTAGTTAAACCTTAATCGAACTAGGTGTATGTTGTACATGATTTGTATTATTATACTGGTTTGTATAATAGCATAATTCCATTACCTTCCGCATTCTAAAAAGAAAATTTTTAGACCCTGTTTATCTTAATTTATAATTAAACCCCAAAGATGATTAAGAAGATGATTAGCGTCCGAGTCCCCACAATTTGTGTCAACAGCAAGAAATAGAGAATACCTCAATCTAAGCTTTTTATTCCCTTGATAATCACTACAAACAGGGAGGCTTACTCTCGACTACAACAAACATCCATCCAGTAGATTAAATATTTTCAAAACTACCACCTCACAATCAGATTTAAAAAAACAAGAAAATCTTAAAAAATTTGTGCCATAAACTGAAAAGATAAATTAAAATAACACCAACAATTTCTCAACTTTCTCATAATGAATAAGAACAAAATAACGTGGTTAATAAAAACAAAAAAACAAAACGAGCAAAATAGAAAAACAATATAAACCTAATAAGATGTATGAATCCACAAAAATCTCGATTGAGTAATTGAGAAAAGAAATCATACTTGCGTGAAGCGAGAAGCCACTGAGCGATTGAGTTAATCGAGAAGATCGATGGAGTGAAGGGGAGACGATCGATCGACTGATTCAGAAATAAAAGCGTGGAGGTAGAGATCAGAAAATAGAGGAGCGTGTATTGCGTACAGAGAAAACAGATTAGGGCACGCTGTTGTGGAAGAATTTGGGAAATTGGCGCAATAAAATTTTGGCTAAAGGGGAGGGGCGTATCTTTTATTGGGGAAGGAAAATAATGACATCAATTAATCCATCGTTTTTTCCTTTTTTTTCCTTTTAATTATTTTTTTTTTAGTTTTTTTAATGAGAGTGAGAGATTAAAAAATTAGGAATGAGTGGGAAAAATAAGAACTTTTAGTGGCATTTAATAAAAATGTCATTATAACATTTCTAATTTAATATATTTTTTATTAAAAATTTTATATGTAACCAATGTCATGATATGTATGTAATAACGACATTATTTTAAAAATGTCACTAAGAAAATGTCAGTATAGCCATTTTTTCTTGTAGTGCACGCACAAACCCTTTATCTAATAGCTCACTTACCTGTCGTTGCTGCTCCTTAGTCTCCTCCGGATTGCTCCTATAAGCTGGACGGTTCGGCAAGGCACTCCCGGGCACCAAATCAATTTGGTGTTCAATCCCCCTCAATAGTGGTAAACCTTGAGGTAGCTCCTCCGGAAATACATCGTCAAATTCCTGCAATAGTGAAACAATAACGCTCGGAAGGGACCCGGCTATGTCACTTGTGTTAAGGAGGATCTCCTTGTAAAGAATTAACACAAGTGGTTCATGTATGTGCAACAATTGTTTCAACTCACCTTTTTGGGCCATATATGATTTCTTCTTGGCCTCTTTCCTCTCCTTTTCTTTTCCCTCATTTTCTTTCCTCTCTTTTTTTGTTTTTATGGCTATCTCACTCTTTTGATCACTCTTTTTTTCAGCCACTTCATTTTTGTTTTCAAAGGCCATCTCACTTTTCAATTCACTCCTTTTTTCGGCCTCATCTCTCTTTTTCTTTTTCAATTGGTCCACCAATACTTGCTTTGGGGACAAAGGAAGCAATACAATGGATTCTTTCTTTAAAACAAAGGAGTAACGATTTTTGAACCCATCATGAGTAACGTGCCTATCAAATTGTCATGGTCTACCCAACAAAATATGACAAGCATGCATAGGCACCACGTCGCACAAAACCTCATCCACATACTTTCCAATAGAAAAGGACACTAGAACTTGCCTATTTACTTTCACCTCCGCACAATCAATCAACCATTGAAGCCTATATACATGGTAGTGTTTTATTATAGGTAATCCCAATTTTTCCACCATCTCAACACTAGCCACATTAGTGCAACTTCCCCCATCTATGATTACATTGCAAACCCTACCATTCACAAAACACCTAGTGTGGAACAAATTCTCCCTTTGGCTAGCCTCCTCATCCTTGACTTGGGCACTCATGATTCGCCTAGTCACTAGTGATTCACCTACAACCGCCTCATATCCCTCAACAGGATCCTCCAACTCAGGCATATCATCATCATCACCCTCACTCTGGGACTCATACTCACCATAAGCATTCAAAACCATCACCCTCTTATTAGGACATTCACTAGCAATATGACCCAACTCTTGACACCTAAAGCATTTAGTATCCCTAGAACGATTAGAAGGAGTTTCAGATTTACCTTGGACTCCTTGCTTAGGTGCCTCTTGCTTAGTGTCAAATCTTGGCTTGGCCACCACTTTATTTTCCTCACACTTCACAACATTGGATTGCCAAGAAGAAGACGTACCTCCAGTTTGGTTGGTGCGGCCAACTCCACGCCTTTTGAGTTGTTGTTCGACTTTTATGGCCATTTGCACCATCTCGTCAAGGTCCAAGTAGTGCCTAAGCTCCACTTGATCTTGAATCTCCCTTTCAAGCCACAAAGAAAACGAGCCATGGTTGCCTCACTATCCTCCTCAATATTGGCCCTAATCATGACTACCTCCATCTCCTTATAGTAGTCCTCAATACTCTTTGACCCTTGCCTCAAAGTTTGTAGCCTCTTAAACATCTCCCTATAGTAGTGATTAGGCACAAACCTCTTCCTCATGACCCTCTTCATCTCATCCCAAGACTCAATAGATCTCTCATTATACCTCCTTCTAGTGGTCACTAATTGATCCCACCAAATGAGAGCATAGTCTAAGAATTCAACCACCGCCAACCTCACCTTCTTTTGTTCAGAGTAGTGGTGACATTCAAATACGAACTCTACCCTCTTTTCCCACTCTAGGTATGCCTCCGGGTCAGATTTCCCATGGAACGATGGAATTTTCATCTTAATGCTACCCATGTGACCATCTTCCCTAGTCTCCTCATATCTACCCCGCATGGCTTCCCTTTTTCCTCTCCCAAATCCTCTACCTCTTCCATTCATACCCCAATTCTCATTTTGACTCTCATCGCCTCCTCCCAGATCGTATTCCTCAACATCTCTACCCAAATCCCTAGGCTTAGATTTACCCCCACTAACACTAACCTCAAGTTTACCCAACCTCTCATGCAACGACTCCATTTGGGTCGTCATCATCCTACTAAAATCCCCAAACAACGCATCTATTTGGACCTTGGACAACCACGAATTCGAACTATCTCCTACCTCCCTCTCCATTTAATTTCAAAGTTGTACCTGCAAGAAAACGTTAGTATAAAACAAATGATCCTCACCCAAATGCTCACGGTCACTCCAAAGAAATTCACTCGTCTCTCCTCTCTTATTTTTTTAGCTCACAACAAATACTCACTAGTCACTCCAAAGAAATAACACTCACACTCAAGTAATGCCACTCAAATTTGAGGGTTCTCTCAAGAGCGCCAGGCTTTGTATTTTGAGTAAATCAAACAATCAAGTTTCAACTCGTGACAAATGCGACCGACTCACTTGGACTGTGTAGACAAGAAATTCGAATATAATATATATATATATATATATATATATATATATATATATATATTTTTTTTTTTTTTTTGACTGTGAGAGACACTTAAATATAACTCTCTAAAGAAAATAGAACAAGATATCAAAAAGAAATAATGGTGAATTTTCGGAATTTTATTTTTATTTTATTTTATTTTTTTGGCTTGAGTACTACTCGAAAATCCCAAAAAAATTAAGAGCAAAATTTTTCGAGAATCACAGATTCACGAAAAAAATAAACGAAGAACGATAGATTGACACAGATCTGACAAGGAACGAAGAAATATCACAGATCTGAAATTTAATAACAAGATACTTACTTGAATTCAATAAACCCAAAGTTCTGATACCAAATGATGTGAATCTCGATACGAATAAATAGCAAACACGATTAAAACGCAATCGCACCCTCTATTTAATTATGACAATAAGACTCGTGTATTTTCCCGATCTTTTGAATCAAGTAATTGATGTGTTATTCACCTCTAAACGATAGAAGTTTAGCAACAAATAAACACGAGGATAACAATCGAAATTTGATACGAACCTTCGAAGAACGACGCCTACGACAATCCGCACAAGCACGATCGACAAACGCCACAAAGTTATAAAGTTTGATAAGTTTGATTTGATTTAACAAAGCTAAAGCCTTGAAAAGTTGAGAGAAAAATCTCACAAGTTTGATAAAACTCAAAATAATATGTGTATTGTGTGTAAAATTTCGTCCAATATGGTTTACATATCAAAAAGATTACTAGAATTTAGTTACCTAACAAAATAAAACTCTAAAGAAGGAAATAATTCGCGCAGAAAACACTAGGCACTGACCCCGTGCAGACCTCCGTGTCTGGGTCCG
The DNA here is from genome assembly GCF_022965805.1 of Primulina eburnea. Taxonomy (NCBI): domain Eukaryota; kingdom Viridiplantae; phylum Streptophyta; class Magnoliopsida; order Lamiales; family Gesneriaceae; genus Primulina; species Primulina eburnea. The sequence continues at coordinate 25,154,107 of NC_133107.1, read as the reverse complement.
TGTACACTCGGTAAATAGACTTCAGTTGGAAACAATGGACACGGACCCCGTGCTCACCTCCGTGTACGGGTCCGTGTAGACTCTGTCTTCGCCAATGTAATAGGGCACAGACCCCGTGCCTGGGTCCGTCGTCGAGTCCGTGTAGATACTGTCAATGGGCACCTCATGTTGTATAGAGCACGGACCCCGTGTGCAGGTCCGTCCAGACTCGGCCAATGCTATCAGTACTTGAATACTATTCCTTTGGTCTTCTAACACACTCCCATGCATCACGACTCTTCATGCCTACTCATGACTCCTTGTAGTGCCTCCTTGAACTTCTTTAATCGACCCCTCGTGACTGGTCCCTCCGGCAACTGCAAAGGATCCCATGCTTTCCTTGGGGCTTGACGACCCGTGTTCGCATCAGTTTTACAATGCTCTAGCATTTTGACCATATCTCTCAAATTATTTGGTCAAATGGTGAAAAAAAATACTACAATTCAAACAACTTAATTATCTACATGTTTTTTTATTGTGGAAAAGAAAATTCGGATGAGAAGATTTTCAAAAGTGATGTGTATGTTGACATAATTTCTTGGAACTCAAATGAAGACTTATGTGTAAAAAAATAATAGTTTATTTGTAGTTATCCCTCCAAATTTTGCTACAAATAGGTGTGCATTGTAACGTATTGAGATATCCCTCATTTTATGATTAAACCTTTGAGTTCATAATATTTCTCTCTTCGTTTTTTCTTTTATTTATTCATTTAAATATAATTACATGTTAATTTCATATTCAAAGTTTCACACTTTGAATAATGATTAGCTAACTTCCCAAAGTTGAGATGAAAAGGTTAAACTCTTGGCATGATAATAAGGTTATTAAAATGTAAGAATCTATGTTTTATATTATTTAATCATTATTTATTGTTTATGTAATATATTTTTTAAGCATTATTATACCCTACTTATATGTGAGATTTTGATTTATTGTTGTTATATGTTACATTAACATATATATATTTGACAACATTTTTAAGTTTTGGTATGGTATATATACTTATAAGATAATAATATATAACATAATATAAATATGATTATTTAATATATTGGAATCATTTTATTAAGAGAATTTCAATAATATTTATTAATGTTAACTTTATGAAAATACCAAGAGTGGGTCCTTTAATCTCAACTACTTAAATTAAAATTTGAACAATTTAAAATTAACAATTAAATATTCAAACAATTAAAAGGAAAAAAAAAAAGACATTGTAGTGTACTTGTAATTACCTTAGCTTTTTTGTGGATAAGATATTTGGACTGACCAAATTATACTACTTGTGGACAACCTGCTCTTGGGAGTGCAACAATCAAAGACGTACCAATTTTTTGGCACCATTGCCGGGGAAGAATAATTTAATTTCAAGTCTATTTCATTTTGTTTATAGTTTGTTTTTTCATTCTTTGAATTTTTTTTTTTTTGTGTTTTTCTTTTGCATTTTCATGAGCATTTGGTCACGTACACTTAGTGGTCGACTCATTTGAAATAACCCTTTATTTTCACAAAACATGGCGGAAGAACCCATACAAGAAAATGAAGATGCAATTCAATCTCAACATGATCATGATAGACGAAGAACACTTAGATATCACATGAATCCTATGCGTACTAATGCACCTTCATGTCATGTTTTTCCACCTGATGCATCTCATTTCAATTTTAAGCCTGGTATTATCCAACCTTTACCCAACTTTCATGGCTTATATTCTGAAAATCCATACATGCATTTACGAGAATTTGAAGAAGTGTGCAACAAATATAATGATCTAAATTGTAGCATGAACACCATTCGACTTAAGTTTTTCCTTTTTCTTTAAAAGATAAAGCTAAATCTTGGCTACAAAATCTTAGATTGGGATCCATTCAAACTTGAGATGAATTGCAACAAAAATTTTTGAATTTTTTTTTCCCATCTCATAGAACAAATTCTTTCAAAAGGCAAATCATCACTTTCACTCAAAAACAAGGAGAAACTTTTTATCAATGCTGGGATAGATATAAAGAATTGCTTAATTTTTTTTTTCTACTTCATGGTTTTGAAATTTGGAGAGTTGTTCTCAATTTTATGAAGGCTTAACACCTAAAGATAGGCAAATTGTTGAATTTATGTGTAATGGAACATTTGAAGATAAAGATCCAAACGAAGTATCTCGATTCATTAGCTGAAAATGCTCAAAATTGAGACATTATAGGTACAATCGAACCATCAAACAAGATTCAATCTCTCACATCTGGTGGAGGTATGTACACCCTCAAGGATGAACATGATCTCCAAGCCATATTTACCTCTTTGGCAAGAAAAGTTGAGCCAATTGAATTGAAAAAGAACGGTCAATTAAAATCTGTTCAAGAAATTGTGTCACATTTGTGATACAAGTGATCATTTTACAAAAGATTATCCCACTTTGCTCTCTTTTAAAGAATGTCTCCATGAACAAGCCAATGTTTTGAACAATTTTAAAAGGCCAAATTTTGAACTATTTTCTCAAAGTTACAATCCAGGTTGGCGAAATCATCCAAATTTTAGTTGAAGGAATGATAATGTTGCACAATTTTCACAACCACTAATAAGTGCAATTTATTGCACTTTTATTACTTGTTTTTAACTTGGAATTTTGTGAATCTTGAGCAGGTTTTAGGTGATTTGTTGTTGTTTTTGTTGTAGTTTGGAAGCATAGAATGAGAGTTTGGAGTATTAAAGTGTTCAATTGGAAAGTAAAAAAGATAAAAAAAATACAGAGGCTACAGCGCACCCGCGCTTATATTTGCACCGCACCCATGGTGGAGCACTGCACCCGCACTAAAATATACACTGCACCTGCGCTCACACACCAGTAGAAGCACTGGACCCCCGATGACTTTTTAAGCGCACCCGCGGTTCTTGCACGGCAGAATCCGAAAAATCTGTATTTTGGTGTGTTGTGCATGGAAGTCCAAGATTTTGGTGTGCTGTGAATTGGGGCTTGTCTGGACTATAAAAAGACATCATTTACTTACCATCTAGGGTACTGGGAACCAAGGGAGGAGTAGAGGCTATTGTTAGAGGATTGAAGATCCAAATTCATCAAGTTTTTGGGAAATCTTTTGCACAACTCTGGGGACGGAATCAACACTTCAAACTCTTGTTCTAAGTTCTTCTTTCTTTTATTTTTCATTTGATATGCCCTGTTTAGAACCATTTTTTGTTATTTTGCTTGTATTATCATGAACTAATTTTTATTTCTAGAGGAAAGATGGAACAAAACTAGAAACCATGTTTTGGAATTTATGAACTAAGCTATTTATGTTTTTCATATTGTTCATTTGTATTGTTCTAATCTTAATTCTTTCAATTTATTGATCATAATTTTAATGATTTATATGTTTACAATTTATCACTCGGAAGAGGAAATTATGAACAAGAAAAGAGAAAAATACATCAATGGTATTTATAGAGTTCGGGAGGGCCTATAATGCTATCGAAGCCCATAAAGAATCTAGTGCTGGTTGTGTTATTTAATTGTAGATTGTTTATGGGGACGTTGCAATTCATTTTTAGATAACTAATATCTTCTTAACATTCTAGAGAGGTACTATACTTATAGGATTCATGGCTAATGAATAAGAAGAATTTTTATAATATAGCTACAAGAAATTACACATGGTGGACAGTTGCGTGAAATCGGACTTCTAAATTTTTTATTTCATTGTTAATTGCTATAAATTGGTGTTACATTTAAATCCATTTTCAATTTAGTTATACTTACAAACAAATCTTTTAATTGATTATTCTAAATAAAGTCGAGACTATTTTAATCACAAGTACTAATAAACATTTATATACACATTCCTCGTGGGATCGACACTTGTACTCAAAATTACATTTTATATAAATTGACGTCGTGCGCTTGCGAGCAATCAAGAAAACACGCAACAAGTTTTTGGCACCGTTGCCGGGGAGTGTTTATTTTAAATTTATATTAGTATTGTTACCAATTAGTCTAGATTTTAATTTAGAGCTACTTTTATTGTATTACATTAAACATTGATTTGTTTCTTATCTTTGTTTGACAGTGCATGCGGAGATCGCAAAATCTTGAATTGCTTATCTTTGATCCCGAGATTGAAAAAACCACAAGAAGATTAAGAAAGACAAGAAGAGAAGCGATTCAAACAATGGCTGACAACAGAGATAACGAAATTCCACCCCCTACAATACCCATCAGAGATCATTTTAGGCCGGTACTAAATGCTCATTATTCGGGCATAGCACAAGGGACTATTAATGCAAACAACTTTGAGCTCAAGCCCGCATTAATAAACATGGTTCAACAGAACCAGTTTGGGGGAGCCGCTACTGCAGATCCTCATCTACATCTCAGAACATTCCTTAATCACTGACACGGTAAAGATAAATGGTGTTCCTGATGATATAATTCGATTGCGCTTGTTTCTTTTTTTATCTTAGGGACTAAGATTTGAATCAGCATGAAAAGATGTATGTGCGAGGACAGTATACCTCGCGCATATGTGCGACACTGATGCTCGCATATGCGCGAGATGGGCAGAAGACGCCTGAGGAGTGTGCGCGCATATGCGCGAGTTGTGCGGAAAGGATAGTGCAAGTCCAGAGAAGTTGGCGCATGTGCGCGAAGAAGGAATGCGCATATGCGCGAGACGATGAACTGAACATTGTGGAGACAGAACATCTCGCGCATATGCGCGAGATGTGTCACGCATATGCGTGAGGAGATGAACAACAAGGCGTGCAGACAGAACTTCAGGCGGCGCGACATGCATAATGAAAATAAGCCACTTGGTCTTGGAATGCTCGAGATATATATATATATATATTAAACCTTCATCTCTCCTTCCTTAGTTCTTCAACAAAAACGAGGAAAGCTCCAAGAAATTTTCAAAGCTTCACCTTGCACTAAAATTGTGATTCTGCAAGATCCGCCCCTCAGATTTTTAATCCCACTTCAGTACTGAGTTTCTATCGACGAGAGCTTCCACTGGACGTAAGTTTTGTTACGTTTTGACATGCTTTGAAATTATGATATTGGGGGAATTATAATTTGACTGATATATTGTGTTTTGGGTATACTGATCAGTATATAATTGAAGTCAGATCGAAGAACGGACTGTTTATATAATTGTTATGATTTTCTGAAGCGATAAGATTGAGATTGTGCAGATTTGATATTATGACCTGTTATTATGGAAGATTATGATTCGTATTGATATCGATTATGAGTTGTGGTATTATATCCGTGATGTTGAGATTGACGGGGTTATCAAGACTGTATTGTTATGCCGTCGAAACATCATTAGATTGAATTTGATCAAATTCAGTATTGATTGAGATTGTATCATGATATTGTTGATATGAATCAGATTATGTTTTATTTGAGTATTGATCAGAACAGGTCTTGAATTGAGTTATACATTGATACGTGTATTCCATATTGTTATTGCTAGATTGATTTGACAGGAAGTGAGTTCGAGACTTCGACAGAGCCAGATCGACAAAACGAAACGAAAGGTATAAATTGATGTTGATGCGGGATTGCACAACTTGAGTTCAATTCGACCTGAGTTTCCTAAAATCACATACTTTACCTTATTGCATTGATATTTGAAATTGAATGAGATTGATATCTTTGGTCTATTGATTTATGTATTGATTCATTGGCGGATGCGCCTAGTCGTAGACAATTGATCTCGTGACAGAGGTGCTAGATATTGATGGAATCGTCACTGGGCCATTGCACATTGTCACAGAGGTTTGGCACGATATGCCAGGGATGATATGCCAAGGCGGAAGTGCCTAGTCTGTGGCTGATTCGCCAAGACGCCGGACGTTTGGTCGTATCGATATGTTGGGGAGTATAGCAGCTCCTATCGCTGAGATTCGATACAGAAAGGGCCAAAGTCCGTGAATAAGAACGTACCACCACCCCGATCGAGAGTGTAGGTGGGTGAATGTTCTTATTCAGATCGGGATCCCTAGATTAGGATGAGTCGAGTCAGAGTCTAAGAGTCACAGAGTATGATTCAGAGTTTCATTGATTCATGTGAGTCGAAGAGTCACAGAGTGTAATTCAGAGTTTGTATTGATTCATGTTTTTTATTTTGATACATGTTATGCATATCTGTTTAATGCTGTTATATCTCTTTAAATTGAAATGGATCGATTTTAGGTGTTTTAATACGCAACGAAGTTCAAAATTTTATTTTCAAGAAGAGAAAACTGAACACCTCTACTAAGATGTGTAGCAAATACAAAAACACCAAAATGTCATACATAGGGTGTTTTAGAAAATTACCTATCAATCACAAGGATTTATTTTGGCTCCAACTAAGTTGTAAACAACTTAGCTCTTGAAGGTAGACAATCTACAAGTTTCACCTTTATTTTGGACTCCTTTCTTCAAATTAGCTCCACCACAAACAAGGTAGATCCACTCTAATTTTGCACAAGAAAAATTAGCGCATTTTTCTTTGAGAAGTGTGTGCTTTCATCAACAATTGATGAAGCAAAAATGGTGGAGAATGAGACTTCAAAATTTCGGCCATTCTTGCTTGGAGGAGAGAAGGGCATTCTCTTGGTTGTGTGAAAAAGTAAAAAGCACTTTTCAAAAGCATGCTTGCCTAGTTTATTGAAAAAGTTAGTCTCCCAACTCTTCACCTCCCAAGCATGCATTTTTATTTGGGTTTTTAACAATTAAAAACCCATGGACTTTAATTTAATTATCTCAAACAAATTTTAGACTAATTAAACATTACTTGAATTTACTCAAGCCCACTAGTTGAATAATTATTTCCTATTAGGCTCTACAAGACCCAATATTGTTTAATTAATCCAACACTTGAATTAATTTAATTATTTGGACTCTACTAGGTCCACTGGTGTTTAATTAATTCTACACTTGAATTAATTTAATCCAGTCCATAATAATGTTTATGAAAATCACAATTTTCAAATATATTATTTGTATGACCAACTTTTAATTTAGAAACACTTCCTCAAATTAAAGTTACATTCTCCTTACAGAAGTCATACTTCTATTTTATTTACGCTTATAAACTCATTTATAAGCCGTTCAACACATTGAACTATTTTACTTCTCAACGGGATCTAAAAAGTTAGCACTTGTGTGACCCTCAATGGTTCATTGATACAACTAGTCGTGGATTCACATCTCCATGTGATTCAGACTAAACATTTCCTTATACGAACATACCCCAATTCAACTCCTTGATAATAAGAACGTTAGAACTCAAGTCTGATAGTACCCAACCAATCATGTTAAATGCCTAGCAGCATCGCTTACATGATTCCCTAGGTATCAAATGATAGTGCCCGCAAGAACCATTCAATTATGGTTAGCGTACAGTACGGTCCCTTCAACTCATTTATCCCGACCGATTCGACAACCATTGGTATATCGAGATTTGTCAATGAATCGATACTATGTGTCATGTCGTAGTTGCATCGATGGTGTAATCTATGAAACCCCTTTCATAATTACCACCATACTCTGATCAGAGATTTCAAACTACATACACATGAGATCACATAGGATATTCATACCCGAAGGTAAGTGGTGAATCCCCGACTACAATGCATCGACTCCTACATGTTACGACAAAACACCCAACCTTGCCACCTGATGACCCCATGAGAGTCGGTAAACAAGTCAAAGTGCAATTCTAGAACATAGAGTCTCAATGTTGTCCCGTGTCATAAGAACTAATGTTGTACAACCATAAACTAGGACGTTTCCACTCGATAAGTGAGAATCACTTGGAAAGTCCTTTATGGAGGGTTGTTCAGTGCAGTCTACAAGGAGCACATATCTACATGTTCGGACATCACAATGTCCCCTACCAATGAAACATGGTACTCACATCGCAGATACTAGTCTCGAACTCGAGCGGCCTATATCCTTCTTAGCGGCGGCTGAATCGACTCGGAATTGTTTAGAATATACAGTATTCCAAATATGAGTTTCATGATACTCATCATATGAGCATATCATATTCTTTCTACTATTTGTATATTCAAGGACTTTATCTATGTAACATGCATGGGTATACAGATAAATAAGTGCCAAAATAATAATTTCAAATATTATTAAAATAAAGATTGTTTATACATAGTGTTTCATTGTGAACACTCGGCCAACACTTGGCTCGACGTGCACCTACTCTAACATATATGAAATGCAAGTATACATGATTTATACTGGGAATGTAATTCTCACCGGAGTTATTCGGCTGTTGTCTTGTTTGTATGTGTGCATGACAACAGGTGGGACAAGATCAGGAAGAGGATGAGAGATTATAGTCAACGTGGAGATCCGGGCCCAGAACCAGAATAGGATTCAGCACTGGATGTATAGTTATTGAACCTAGTTGAGATAGAGACATGTAGTACATGATTTGTACTTTGATTTTGACATGTATATCAGATAGATTACTGTTACGTTTCCACATTTATAATTTAAAAAGAAAAAAATTTAGTCCCACTTTTCTTAATTGTTATATTTGACATTAATAATGATTAAGACATGAATTAGCGTCCGGGTAGATTGAGTTTTCTTCCTTGCTTTTGATTGCTAGAATGATACTGCTTTGTAATACATGTTACTTGAATTATCTGATTTGATTTGGTAATATGTTTTATTTAAAATGAATCAGAACCGATTCTTGATCAGTAGTAAGATGATCAGAGGAGGACGGAAAAAAGTTGGTTGTGTGTGGTTACGAACCCCTTTGACGATCAGATCTATCTCCTCGAAGAATCCCATAGCAGGGAAACATCTTGATTGATCAGATGGATGTGTCAGAAATTCCGATGGAAATACTGTAGAAGAGGTTTCAATCATTGACACCGCCGATTCTGAGGGGTATTGAGACGACTGTTGATTGTGAGAGCTGGATAGATGATATAGAGATATTGTTCGATTCACTTGAGTACTCGGATGAATGTAGAGTTAAACTGAATGGGCATCAGTTATAGGAGGTCGCAAAGAGCTGGTGGATTGCAACCAAAGAAGCCTTAGAACAGCGTGGTACGGTGATTACATGAGAAATCTTCAAAGTTGAATTCTATCGAAGGTTTTTCCCAAGTTCGTACCGAGAAGATAAGAGGGCAGAATTTGAAAATTTGAAACAGGGTCAGCTAAACATTGAAGAATATGTTGCTCAATTAATTGAAGAATATGTTGCTCAATTTTCTACCTTGCTTCATTTTGTTAAGGGATTGAGAATGATGAAGCTGTGACTGATCAGTTTGTTAAGGGATTGAATCCTGAGATATTGACATTGGTAAACACAGGCCGACCCTATAATTTTGCTGATGCTCTGAGTAGAGCCAAGAGAGCCGAAGCCAGTCTGATGAGACATAAAGGGCTTTGTTTGTGCCTCCAACATCGAGACCACAGCAACCACCTCTCGGACCTGAGACTGGTAGTAGCAGTGGTGAAAAGAAAGACTATTTGAAAGCTCAAAAGAAACAGTTCAAGAAGTTAGGAAGCGGTTCGTCTAGTTCCAGTGGTTCTAGTCAGAGTTACACCATGGGTCTATTGTAGCACTTGCAAAGGGATACATCCCACTGAGCAATGCCAAGGACTAACTGGTAGATGTCGTATCTGCAAACGATCAGGACATTTTGTGAGAGTATGTCCACAGCGAAATTCCCGAAGATTACAGGGATCAGAATCATCTGGATCAGTGACTCAGACTGATAGACCATAATATGTTGTTCGCTCTTCCAACCACCCCCTACTCAGACACAACCAGAACCAGAAGGAAGGCAGAGTAGTGGCAGTGACCGAGGAACAGACCCAGGATGCAGTTGATGATACAGTGGCAGGTAAATGTTCTGTTATGATTATTCTGTGTATGTATTGAGATATTCTCGTACATCCTATGTATTATTTCTGAATGAACTGCATTGATGTATGATTTATCTGTTGAGTCAGTGTCTGCTGTAGTATTTTATCTCTTTACCGTTTGGGGAGAGTTTTGATATCAGTGAACTCTATGAAACATCGTATACTACAGAGAAATGAGAATGAGACTGAGTTAGCTTGTATTGTACTTGTGTTGTCTGAGTATGACTGCATTATTGATATTGTTATACTGATCAAGTACAAAGTTATCATAGACTGATTCCAGAAGATGGTAAGATTCGGACCTGAAATGGCCGAAGAAGGAATATTGTACGGTAAGGATTCTAAATTTAGAATTCCTTTGATATTCGTATTATCTATGACTCGATCATTAAAAAAATGAGCAGAGGGACTCCTTATGTATTCAGTTGACTTACTGAAGTTGAGTCCATCATTGGCTGATTTGCCAGTGACATGAGAGTTACTGATGTTTTCCCCATATGAGAATCCGGGTTTGATTCCAGTCAGGAAGATTGATTTCCGCTTTGACTTGATACCAGGTACTGTTTTATTTTTAAAACATCGTGCCGTATGATACCGATTGAATTGAAGGATTTGAAAAATCAGGTAGAAGATTTACTAGCCGAGAGTTACATCTGATTGAGTGTTTCTCTTTGGGATGTATCAGCTATGTTGGTGAGTTGATAAACTCTGTGTTCAGAATATTTTGATGATTCTTTGATTAGTTGATATATGTTATTCTGGTATATTCGAAGAATATGACTGATTTTGTTGAATATTTGAGTATTGTATTAAATATTCTGAGAATTGGAAAGTGGTATACAGAACTATTGAGATGTGAATCTGTTAGAGTAGATGCCCTGCAAGCCAACGGTTGGCTAGGGAATTTATTGACTCAAGTGAAATAAACAATCTTTATTTTAATATAATTTAACTTTTTATGGTCTTATTATACTTTATCTGTATACCCATGCAAACAGCATAGATAAAGTCCTTGATTATGCTTTAATACAAATGAATCGTAATTCGATGTTGAAACTCATTTGTAAACACTGCATATTCTAAATTCGTTCCTAGTCGATTCAGCCGCCTAAAACAGGGATAAAGGCCGCTTGAGCTTGAGACTAGTATATGTGATTTTGTGTACTGCGTTTCTTGGTAAAGGCATAGAGATGTCCAAACATGCAGATGGGCAGTCATATGATGATTATACCGAACAACCCTCCATCGGACTTTCCAAGTGGTTATCATTCATCGAGAGGATACGTCCATGGTTATGATTGTACATCATTAGTCCTTACGACCTGGGACAACACTGAGGATCTATATGCTAGGGCTGTGCTTTGACTCGTTTACCGGCTCCAGGAGAGTCATCAGGTGGCGAGGTTGGGTACACTTGCAACACATTTAGGAGCCAGTGCATTGTAGTCGGGGATTCACCGCTCACCTGCGGGTGTGGATATCCTATGTGATCTGATGAAATAATAGTGCATGGAATCTCTGGCCAGAGTATGAGATGTACGTTAGAGAAGGAGTTCTCAAATAGTACACGCGATGCCACTATTATAGTTATCACATAGTTATCGAATTAATATGCAACCCTCGATGAACCAATGTGTGGGGACCCGGGCTCTAACTTTTTCTTTGGGATTCAATGGATCGTTAATATAAAAGTGGGTCAAATTTTTCGCTTTTCAACATTAAATCTAATGTATATAAACAAACATAAATTCTTTATTTAAATTACAAACATAATGTACAAACATAACATACAACATGTCTTGTCTATCCATACTCAACAAATTAGTAATTAAATATAGTACATGCCAAAGGTACAACTACTAGTCCTTCTGCTAAGCCCGAGATCACCACGCTATGTCCATCTTTTATCCTCTGCGTGACCCAGATCCTGCCCCACCTGTTGTTATGCACACATACAGACATAACAACAGCCGGAAACTCCGGTGAGAACAAATCCTAGTATAAACATGTATACATGCATATAATCAATTTAAACATGAAACATGCTATTATGAATAATAATCATATAACCATGCAATGCGAATAAAACCATGTCTGGACTCGACTCGACTATAACTCTAGGGATCCCGGTGTTAATAAGACGTCAATGGATGTCACCTACCCTCACACTCGGGGTGACTGTACGTCTTATTCCTAGACTTCGGTCTGAGCTGTATCAACGACTACAATAGGAGTCAAGGCTGCTCCTAAGCTGAGATACACCGAACATCTAGAGAGTTGACAATGGCTGTCAACGACTCTCCTATCTTAAATGCAATGAATATCAATCTGTAAGCAAAGCATGCTCATATTCATATCTGAATATCATAATAATCTTACATGCTTGAATACAATTCTATAAACAAAGCATAATCATGTAACAAGATGTGACTATAACTCTATAATCAATCCATAAACATGCTACCATATATACAATAATTCTAGTATGTGATTTTGGTTGGGAACTCAAATAATATCTTATTTGAGTTGTGACTTCCCAAACAAACATAGCTTATACCTTTCTTGTTGTAAACTAAATCGAAGTCTCGAAGTCGGGATACAAACTGTCACTCCAAATCTGAAATGGCAATGTTGAGACATACAATATCAATTCTCAACTCAATTCAATACATATACTATCAATAATCAATCTCGGTATAAACTTTAACGGCATAACGACGTAATTCTCGATACCGATTAATCCAACTCTCAACATATATCAACAATTCATCAATCTAAACTCCTCACCTCATAATCATCATTAGAAGCACATGATATTACTCAAAATTTAAATATCTTACTTCTAAAAATGCTAGAAAATAGCAACAATAGCATATGACATCCGTTCTTTGATCCGTTTGCGAATATATCATGTTCAATACATCAAGAACACAATATAACTATCATATGAAAATTTCCCCCACATCTCAATCTCAAATCATATAGAAACTGAGTAAAACTTACGTCACCTTGTAGCTAATACGGAGGGGAGTTCAAAACCGAAGTCGGATTCAAATTTGGTTGGTTGGATTCTTCAAAATCTTAACTTAAGAACATAAGGAAGAGGCTTTCTCCTTTCTGAAGTTTCCCTCGGTTCTTGCTGATAATGAAGAATGAATAACACATTCCTTTATATACTTTGCATGGCCAAGCACACATGGCTTGTTCTTTGGAGTACACGTCTCGCGCATACGAACGGAATTACTCGTGCATGTGTGCGAGACCTACGGTCTCGACGATTCAACACCTCGCGCATATGCGCCATTCTTTTCGCGCATATATGCCCAAGCTTCTGGACGGACCGCGCATATCCGTGAATGAACTCGCGCATGTGTGCCACAGCTTCTGGAGGTGTCGCGCATATGCGCCGCTTCATTCCGCGCATGTGCGCCAATGTCTCTGGACATGTCGCGCATGTGCGCCAATTTCTTCGCTCATATGCGCCGATGCTACTGTAATTCTCATGCATATGCGCGCATTTCTTCGCGCATATGCGCCATAGCTTCGGCCCTTTACATTTATTCTTAACCTTTCACATCTTTTCTCATGTCTTTCCTATTCTCATTTTACTTAGTGTTTCTCATGCAATGACATGCACTCTCACATCTTCGAATATCGCATAAATGAAGACTAATAAATCTTGAGCCTTACACAATGGTTGCAGATTCGATCGGGATATATGAGATGAAGGGACCGTACTGTACGTTAATCATAATCAACTGGTTCCTGCAGGCACTATCAGTGATACCTAGGGGATCATGGGGCGATGCTACTAGAAGCTCTTACCATGATCCGATGGGTGCAATCAGAAATGAGTTCTGTCATTCTAAATCAAGGTGTTGATGAAAAGAATGGGGCTAACTAGGGTAAGCCCGGATAAGAATAAATTTTATTCTGAATCACAAAGAGTTGTGAACCCACGACCAGCTGTATCCTTGAACCATTGAAGGTCACACAAGCACTGGATCATTTGTTCCCGTTGAGAGAATAAATTCAAGGAGTTGAATTTATGATAATTAAATTTTGAGAAAATAAATTCAAGGAGTTGAATTTATGAGATAGTAAATTCAAGAAGTTGAATTTATGATATTGAGAGAGAATAAATTCAAGAAATTGAATTTATAAAATTTTATAATTTAATTTATTAAACTCCATTGGACTTTCACTAGAGGAATAGTCTTCGTTCTGAGCTTATTTTCCTTCCGATCAAGAATCTGTATCGGTTGTTCAATATAGCTTAATGTCTGATCTAGCTCAGCTTCGTCAGGCTGAATGACATGAGAAATATCTGGCATGTATCTACGCAACATTGATACATGAAAAACGTCATGTATTCCAGATAGAGAAGGAGGAAGAGCTAGTCGATATGCTCGATCGCCAATCTTCTCTAGGATCTCGTAAGGACCGACGTATCTAGGAGACAACTTTCCACGCTTGCCAAATCTGACAACGCCTCTAAATGGGGAAATCTTTAAAAACACCCTGTCTCCTTGCTCAAATATTAACTGTCTACGTCTGATGTTGGCGTATTTCGCTTGCCTGTCTTGCGCCGTCTTCATCCTTTTCTGAATGACTTTTACTTTCTCTGTCATGTCACGAATCATATCTGGTCCAAGTTCTGGTACCTCTGAGATGTCATCCCAGTATAACGGAGATCTGCACTTCTTACCATATAAAGCTTCAAATGGTGCCATCTCAATACTTGTCTGATAGCTATTATTGTAAGAGAATTCACAAAGAGGTAAGGAATCTTGCCAACTAGTGCCAAAATCTAGCACCACGGCTCTCAACATATCCTCTAAAGTCTGGATAGTCCGCTCTGACTGTCCGTCTGTCTGAGGATGATACGCAGTACTCAGGTGTAATTTCGTACCCAAAGCCTGCTGTAAACTGTGCCAGAAGTGAGAAGTGAATCGTGGATCACGATCTGATACGATAGACTTCGGCACATCGTGTAATCTGACTACCTCTCGAACATATAACTCCGCCATTTGATCGTGTCTATAAGTCATTCTGTATGGGATGAAGCAAGCTGATTTGGTCAATCTGTCGATAATGACCCAAATCGCATCACAGCCTCGGGAAGATCGGGGTAACTTCGTCACGAAATCAATGGAAATGTGATCCCATTTCCATTTTGGAATAGCTAAACTCTGAAGTAGACCTCCGGGCTTCTTCCTCTCGGCCTTCACCTGTTGGCAATTTAAGCATTTAGACACATACTCTGTGATGTCTGACTTCATCTGCTTCCACCAGAACTGTGTCTTCAAATCATTGTACATCTTCCTGCCACCAGGATGGATGCTGAACCGACTGCAGTGTGCTTCGGACATAATCTGATGTCTCAAGTCTGAAACATCTGGCACTACAAGGCGGTTATTCACATACAGCACATGATCACGTACCTGATATTCTGA
Source organism: Primulina eburnea (assembly GCF_022965805.1). Lineage (NCBI taxonomy): Eukaryota > Viridiplantae > Streptophyta > Magnoliopsida > Lamiales > Gesneriaceae > Primulina > Primulina eburnea. The sequence goes on along the minus strand of NC_133107.1, from coordinate 25,138,719 downwards.
TAAATGTCCTGCTCTGACCATTTGAATCGATCTTTGCACATTCTGATCGGTTCGTTCAGCTTCTTTGATTTTCATGATTAAATCAGGCTCAACTTGAATAGCAGCAAGTCGTAGTGGCCTCCTATCTGTATCAAATTCTAGTCCCGAGAAACAGCAATTTTCAACTAGCTTTGTAACACCTATCGTTGATAAGGATAGGGAACAAACCTTTCGACTCAAGGCGTCCGCTGCTGCATTTGACTTCCCTGGAGAATATTTGATCTCGCAATCAAAGTCTTTTAGCAGATCAAGCCATCTACGCTGCCTCATGTTCAACTCCGACTGAGAAAACAAGTATTTTAGACTTTTATGGTCTGAATAGATCTCAAATTTCTCGGCATAAAGATAATGACGCCAGATCTTTAGTGCAAATACGATAGCCGCCAATTCAAGATCATGAATGGGGTATCGAGTCTCGTGAGTCTTCAGCTGTCTTGAGGCATATGCGACCACATGACCTCGCTGCATAAGAACACATCCCAACCCTCTGTGAGAGGCATCACAATATACAACGAAATCACCCGTACCTGAAGGAATCATCAAGACAGGTGCACTAGTCAGCCTCTTCTTCAATTCTAGAAAGCTAGACTCACACTCCTCAGACCATATGAATGGCGCATTCTTCTGTGTCAATTGTGTGATTGGCTTGGCAATACGGGAGTAGTCTTGGATGAATCGTCTATAGTATCCTGCTAGACCCATTAAACTTCGTATCTCTGGCACAGAAGTCGGTCTCGGCCAACTGATCATAGCTTCCACTTTGTTCGGAACTATAGAAATACCATCTCCAGATATGATATGTCCCAAAAAGACAACTCGATTCAACCAAAATTCACACTTTGACAATTTGGCATACAATCTCTCATTTCTCAGCGTCTGCAACACAATTTTGAGATGCTCTGCATGCTCATTCCTATTCTTAGAATACACCAGAATATCATCAATAAAGACAATTACAAAATCATCCAAATACCTCTGAAAGATTTGATTCATCAAGCCCATAAATACCGCCGGAGCATTTGTTAAACCAAAAGGCATGACAATAAATTCGTAATGCCCATACCTGGTTCGAAATGCTGTCTTCGATATATCTACATCTCGAACTCGGAGCTGATGATATCCAGATCGTAAATCAATCTTAGAATAAACAGAGGATCCCTGCAACTGATCAAATAAATCATCAATTCTTGGCAAAGGATACTTATTCTTTATCGTTGTCTTATTCAGTTTCTTGTAATCGATACACAACCGCATCGATCCATCTTTCTTTCGCACAAATAGTACCGGAGCGCCCCAAGGAGATACACTAGGTCTGATATATCCTTTGGCTAGCAAATCTTCCAACTGTGCCTTCAATTCTTTCAACTCTATCGGTGCCATCCTATACGGAGCTCTCGAAATAGGAGTGGTACCGGAAATCAAATCAATACTAAAATCTACCTCTCGTACTGGAGGTAACCCTGGAATCTCCTCTGGAAATACATCTGCAAATTCTCGTACTACTGGCAAATCTGCCAATGTCGGGCTAGATTTCTGTACATCTACAGCATACACAAGGAACCCATCTGCTCCTTTCTGTAACAACTTATTCATAGACAAAGCCGAAATCAAGGGAATCCGAGATCTGGAACCCTTACCGTAGAATTTCCACTCTTCTGCCATTTCTGGTCTGAATCTGACAATCTTGTGGAAACAATCCACGGTGGCTCTGTACTTTGTTAACATGTCAATTCCAACAATGCAATCAAAATCATCTAACCCGAGTACTATGCAATCTAGATCAATTTCATGACCCTCAAACCGTAAGATGCAATGTCTAACTGTAGTCACCGATATCAATCCACTTCCTAACGGAGAAGTAATAGACACGACATCTAATAACGACTCAACAGGCAGAGAATGCAATAATGCAAATCGTTCCGATATGAATGTATGCGATGCACCCGTATCTATCAATATATAAGCAGGATAACCGCAAAGGAAACAGTTACCTGCAATGACATCATCTGGGGCATCCTGTGCTTGCTCTTCTGTCAACGCAAACACTTGAGCCTGTTGTCGGGTCGGCTGGCTCCCGGTCTGACCACCTCTGGCTCGAGGCTGGGTCTGTGTAGGTGGCGGCTGAAATGAGTGAACAGATGAAGCTTGCCTCTCAGGCTGAGTCACTGATGCTGATGACCCTGCACCCTGAAATCTCGATGCTCCACTTCTCTGAGGACAGACCTTGGCATAATGCCCCGGTTGCTTGCATGTGTTACACCTGCCCACTACACCTTGACACTGTTCTGTGGCATGCTTACCTCCACAAGTACTGCAATATCCATTCATCACCTCTAAACTCTGGCCAGGACCTCTCTGTCTTGACCCGCTGGAGCTCGACAAACTGCTCCCTGCCCACTTAAACTGTTTGCCCTTTGCTTTTAACGGATCCTTCCGCCCGCTGCTACTACCGCCGCTATCAAATCTAGGAGGATGTTGTGCTGGAGGTAGTGGCGGTCTCGGACTCGGAGCAACATACGGAACACTCTGTTGCCTAATCAATCCTGCTTCTGCTCCTTTGGCACGGTTCAATGCTTCAGCGAAATTATTGGGTCTCCCTGTATTAACCAATGTAAAGACATCAGGATTTAAGCCGTTTATAAACTGATCTGCCACGGCCTCATCATTACCTGAAACGTGAGGTGCAAAGCGAAGCAAAGAAGAAAATTTAGCAACGTACTCTTCAATATTTAATTGCCCTTGCCTCAAGTTTGCAAATTCAGCGCCTTTATCTTTACGGTAGGATACAGGAAAGAATCACTGATAGAACTCCGTCTTGAATGCTTTCCATGTAACCTCGGTGCCACGCTGTTCTAGTGCTATTCTTATATTCAACCACCAATACTTAGCCACGTCTTGTAGTTGATGGCCAATGAGTTTCACTTGCTTCTCGTCACTATATTCCAGAGCCTCGAATAACATCGCGATATCCTCCAACCAGCTTTCACATTCAATTGCATTTTCTGTACCCTTTAACGTCGGTGGTCGGAAAGACTGGAATCGCTTTAATAGAGTCTCCATAGGCGTAGCAGTGACATCCATCGTATCACCAGATGTGCTACCCTGTTCTGGTACTGGTGGTCATAAAGGAACGGCTGCTCTTCTAGGAGGCATGTATCTGCTATTTAAACAGTTTAGTAAACAATCTATACCAACTGTCTCAGCCCTCCTCTGATCATTTACCTCTGATCCAGAATCGGTTCTGATTCAGTCTTAACCAATACATGCTGCAATCAAATCAGATCACACAACACGTAATAGGGAAAGCAATAAATCATGATATCCTAGCATGATATAAACTAGGAAGATGACTCGATCTACCCCGCTCATTCTACTCTATCTCAGTCTACAGAACCTGCTGCTCTGATACCACCTGTTGTGGGGACCCGGGATCTAACTTTTTCTTTGGGATTCAATGGATCGTTAATATAAAAGTGGGTCAAATTTTTTGCTTTTCAACATTAAATCTAATGTATATAAACAAACATAAATTCTTTATTTAAATTACAAACATAATGCACAAACATAACATACAACATGTCTTGTCTATCCATACTCAACAAACTAGTAATTAAATATAGTACATGCCAAAGGTACAACTACTAGTCCTTCTGCTAAGCCCGAGATCACCACGCTATGTCCATCTCTTATACTCTGCGTGACCCAGATCCTGCCCCACCTGTAGTTATGTACACATAGAGACATAACAACAGCCGGAAACTCCGGTGAGAACAAATCCCAGTATAAACATGTATACATGCATATAATCAATTTAATCATGAAACATGCTATTATGAATAATAATCATATAACCATGCAATGCGAATCAAACCATGTCTGGACTCGACTCGACTATAACTCTAGGGATCCCGGTGTGAATAAGACGTCAATGGCTGTCACCTACCCTCCCACTCGGGGTGACTGTACGTCTTATTCTTAAACTTCGGTCTGAGCTGTATCAACGACTACAATAGGAGTCAAGGCTGCTCCTAAGCTGAGATACACCGAACATCTAGATAGTTGACAATGGCTGTCAACGACTCTCCTATCTTAAATGCAATGAATATCAATCTGTAAACAAAGCATGCTCATATTCATATCTTAATATCATAATAATCTTACATGCTTGAATACAATTCTATAAACAAAGCATAATCATGTAACAAGATGTGACTATAACTCTATAATCAATCCATAAACATGCTACCATATATACAATAATTCTAGTATGTGATTTTGGTTGGGAACTCAAATAATATCTTATTTGCGTTGTGACTTCCCAAACAAACATAGCTTATACCTTTCTTGTTGTAAACTAAATCGAAGTCTCGAAGTCGGGATACAAACTGTCACTCCAAATCTGAAATGGCAATGTTGAGACATACAATATCAATTCTCAACTCAATTCAATACATATACTATCAATAATCAATCTCGGTATAAACTTTAACGGCATAACGACGTAATTCTCGATACCGATTAATCCAACTCTCAACATATATCACCAATTCATCAATCTAAACTCCTCACCTCATAATCATCATTAGAAGCACGTGATATTACTCAAAATTTAAATATCTTACTTCTAAAAATGCTAGAAAATAGCAACAATAGCATATGACATCCGTTCTTTGATCCGTTTGCGAATATATCATGTTCAATACATCAAGAACACAATATAACTATCATATGACAATTTACCCCACATCTCAATCTCAAATCATATAGAAACTGAGTAAAACTTACGTCACCTTGTAGCTAATACGGAGGGGAGTTCAAAACCGAAGTCGGATTCAAATTTGGTTGGTTGGATTCTTCAAAATCTTAACTTAAGAACATAAGGAAGAGGCTTTCTCCTTTCTGAAGTTTCCCTCGGTTCTTGCTGATAATGAAGAATGAATAACACATTCCTTTATATACTTTGCATGGCCAAGCACACATGGCTTGTTCTTTGGAGTACACGTCTCGCGCATATGCGCGGAATTACTCGCGCATGTGCGCGAGACCTACGGTCTCGACGATTCAACACCTCGCGCATATGCGCCATTCTTTTCGCGCATATACGCCCAAGCTTCTGGACAGACCGCGCATATCCGTGAATGAACTCGCGCATGTGCGCCACAGCTTCTGGAGGTGTCGCGCATATGCGCCGCTTCATTCCGCGCATGTGCGCCAATGTCTCTGGACATGTCGCGCATGTGCGCCAATTTCTTCGCGCATATGCGCCGATGCTACTGTAATTCTCATGCATATGCGCGCATTTCTTCGCGCATATGCGCCATAGCTTCGGCCCTTTACATTTATTCTTAACCTTTCACATCTTTTCTCATGTCTTTCCTACTCTCATTTTACTTAGTGTTTCTCATGCAATGACATGCACTCTCACATCTTCGAATATCGCATAAATGAAGACTAATAAATCTTGAGCCTTACACAATGGTTGCAGATTCGATCGGGATATATGAGATGAAGGGACCGTACTGTACGGTAATCATAATCAACTGGTTCCTGCAGGCACTATCAGTGATACCTAGGGAATCATGGGGCGATGCTACTAGACGCTCTTACCATGATCCGATGGGTGCAATCAGAAATGAGTTCTGACATTATAAATCAAGGTGTTGATGAAAAGAATGGGGCTAACTAGGGTAAGCCCGGATAAGAATAAATATTATTCTGAATCACAAGGAGTTGTGAACCCACGGCCAGCTGTATCCTTGAACCATTGAGGGTCACACAAGCACTGGATCATTTGTTCCCGTTGAGAGAATAAATTCAAGGAGTTGAATTTATGATAATTAAATTTTGAGAAAATAAATTCAAGGAGTTGAATTTATGAGATAGTAAATTCAAGAAGTTGAATTTATGATATTGAGAGAGAATAAATTCAAGAAATTGAATTTATAAAATTTTATAATTTAATTTATTAAACTCCATTGGACTTTCACTAGAGGAATAGTCTTCGTTCTGAGCTTCTTTTCCTTCCGATCAAGAATCTGTATCGGTTGTTCAATATAGCTTAATGTCTGATCTAGCTCAGCTTCGTCAGGCTGAATGACATGAGAAATATCTGGCATGTATCTACGCAACATTGATACATGAAAAACGTCATGTATTCCAGATAGAGAAGGAGGAAGAGCTAGTCGATATGCTCGATCGCCAATCTTCTCTAGGATCTCGTAAGGACCGACGTATCTAGGAGACAACTTTCCACGCTTGCCAAATCTGACAACGCCTCTAAATGGGGAAATCTTTAAAAACACCCTGTCTCCTTGCTCAAATATTAACTGTCTACGTCTGATGTTGGCGTATTTCGCTTGCCTGTCTTGCGCCGTCTTCATCCTTTTCTGAATGACTTTTACTTTCTCTGTCATGTCATGAATCATATCTGGTCCAAGTTCTGGTACCTCTGAGATGTCATCCCAGTATAACGGAGATCTGCACTTCTTACCATATAAAGCTTCAAATGGTGCCATCTCAATACTTGTCTGATAGCTATTATTGTAAGAGAATTCACAAAGAGGTAAGGAATCTTGCCAACTAGTGCCAAAATCTAGCACCACGGCTCTCAACATATCCTCTAAAGTCTGGATAGTCCGCTCTGACTGTCCGTCTGTCTGAGGATGATACGCAGTACTCAGGTGTAATTTCGTACCCAAAGCCTGCTGTAAACTGTGCCAGAAGTGAGAAGTGAATCGTGGATCACGATCTGATACGATAGACTTCGGCACATCGTGTAATCTGACTACCTCTCGAACATATAACTCCGCCATTTGATCGTGTCTATAAGTCATTCTGTATGGGATGAAGCAAGCTGATTTGGTCAATCTGTCGATAATGACCCAAATCGCATCACAGCCTCGGGAAGATCGGGGTAACTTCGTCACGAAATCAATGGAAATGTGATCCCATTTCCATTTTGGAATAGCTAAACTCTGAAGTAGACCTCCGGGCTTCTTCCTCTCGGCCTTCACCTGTTGGCAATTTAAGCATTTAGACACATACTCTGTGATGTCTGACTTCATCTGCTTCCACCAGAACTGTGTCTTCAAATCATTGTACATCTTCCTGCCACCAGGATGGATGCTGAACCGACTGCAGTGTGCTTCGGACATAATCTGATGTCTCAAGTCTGAAACATCTGGCACTACAAGGCGGTTATTCACATACAGCACATGATCACGTACCTGATATTCTGATAAATGTCCTGCTCTGACCATTTGAATCGATCTTTGCACATTCTGATCGGTTCGTTCAGCTTCTTTGATTTTCATGATTAAATCAGGCTCAACTTGAATAGCAGCAAGTCGTAGTGGCCTCCTATCTGTATCAAATTCTAGTCCCGAGAAACAGCAATTTTCAACTAGCTTTGTAACACCTATCGTTGATAAGGATAGGGAACAAACCTTTCGACTCAAGGCGTCCGCTGCTGCATTTGACTTCCCTGGAGAATATTTGATCTCGCAATCAAAGTCTTTTAGCAGATCAAGCCATCTACGCTGCCTCATGTTCAACTCCGACTGAGAAAACAAGTATTTTAGACTTTTATGGTCTGAATAGATCTCAAATTTCTCGGCATAAAGATAATGATGCCAGATCTTTAGTGCAAATACGATAGCCGCCAATTCAAGATCATGAATGGGGTATCGAGTCTCGTGAGTCTTCAGCTGTCTTGAGGCATATGCGACCACATGACCTCGCTGCATAAGAACACATCCCAACCCTCTGTGAGAGGCATCACAATATACAACGAAATCACCCGTACCTGAAGGAATCATCAAGACAGGTGCACTAGTCAGCCTCTTCTTCAATTCTAGAAAGCTAGACTCACACTCCTCAGACCATATGAATGGCGCATTCTTCTGTGTCAATTGTGTGATTGGCTTGGCAATACGGGAGAAGTCTTGGATGAATCGTCTATAGTATCCTGCTAGACCCATGAAACTGCGTATCTCTGGCACAGAAGTCGGTCTCGGCCAACTGATCATAGCTTCCACTTTGTTCGGAACTATAGAAATACCATCTCCAGATATGATATGTCCCAAAAAGACAACTCGATTTAACCAAAATTCACACTTTGACAATTTGGCATACAATCTCTCATTTCTCAGCGTCTGCAACACAATTTTGAGATGCTCTGCATGCTCATTCCTATTCTTAGAATACACCAGAATATCATCGATAAAGACAATTACAAAATCATCCAAATACATCTGAAAGATTTGATTCATCAAGCCCATAAATACCGCCGGAGCATTTGTTAAACCAAAAGGCATGACAATAAATTCGTAATGCCCATACCTGGTTCGAAATGCTGTCTTCGATATATCTACATCTCGAACTCGGAGCTGATGATATCCGGATCGTAAATCAATCTTAGAATAAACAGAGGATCCCTGCAACTGATCAAATAAATCATCAATTCTTGGCAAAGGATACTTATTCTTTATCGTTGCCTTATTCAGTTGCCTGTAATCGATACACAACCGCATCGATCCATCTTTCTTTCGCACAAATAGTACCGGAGCGCCCCAAGGAGATACACTAGGTCTGATATATCCTTTGGCTAGCAAATCTTCCAACTGTGCCTTCAATTCTTTCAACTCTATCGGTGCCATCCTATACGGAGCTCTCGAAATAGGAGTGGTACCGGGAATCAAATCAATACTAAAATCTACCTCTCGTACTGGAGGTAACCCTGGAATCTCCTCTGGAAATACATCTGCAAATTCTCGTACTACTGGCAAATCTGCCAATGTCGGGCTAGATTTCTGTACATCTACAGCATACACAAGGAACCCATCTGCTCCTTTCTGTAACAACTTATTCATAGACAAAGCCGAAATCAAGGGAATCCGAGATCTGGAACCCTTACCGTAGAATTTCCACTCTTCTGCCATTTCTGGTCTGAATCTGACAATCTTGTGGAAACAATCCACGGTGGCTCTGTACTTTGTTAACATGTCAATTCCAACAATGCAATCAAAATCATCTAACCCGAGTACTATGCAATCTAGATCAATTTCATGACCCTCAAACCGTAAGATGCAATGTCTAACTGTAGTCACCGATATCAATCCACTTCATAACGGAGAAGTAATAGACACGACATCTAATAACGACTCAACAGGCAGAGAATGCAATAATGCAAATCGTTCCGATATGAATGTATGCGATGCACCCGTATCTATCAATATATAAGCAGGATAACCGCAAAGGAAACAGTTACCTGCAATGACATCATCTGGGGCATCCTGTGCTTGCTCCTCTGTCAACGCAAACACTTGAGCCTGTTGTCGGGTCGGCTGGCTCCCGGTCTGACCACCTCTGGCTCGAGGCTGGGTCTGTGTAGGTGGCGGCTGAAATGAGTGAACAGATGAAGCTTGCCTCTCAGGCTGAGTCACTGATGCTGATGACCCTGCACCCTGAAATCTCGATGCTCCACTTCTCTGAGGACAGACCTTGGCATAATGCCCCGGTTGCTTGCATGTGTTACACCTGCCCACTACACCTTGACACTGTTCTGTGGCATGCTTACCTCCACAAGTACTGCAATATCCATTCATCACCTCTAAACTCTGGCCAGGACCTCTCTGTCTTGACCCGCTGGAGCTCGACAAACTGCTCCCTGCCCTCTTAAACTGTTTGCCCTTTGCTTTTAACGGATCCTTCCGCCCGCTGCTACTACCGCCGCTATCAAATCTAGGAGGATGTTGTGCTGGAGGTAGTGGCGGTCTCGGACTCGGAGCAACATACGGAACACTCCGTTGCCTAATCAATCCTGCTTCTGCTCCTTTGGCATGGTTCAATGCTTCAGCGAAATTATTGGGTCTCCCTGTATTAACCAATGTAAAGACATCAGGATTTAAGCCGTTTATAAACTGATCTGCCACGGCCTCATCATTACCTGAAACGTGAGGTGCAAAGCGAAGCAAAGAAGAAAATTTAGCAACGTACTCTTCAATATTTAATTGCCCTTGCCTCAAGTTTGCAAATTCAGCGCCTTTATCTTTACGGTAGGTTACAGGAAAGAATCACTGATAGAACTCCGTCTTGAATGCTTTCCATGTAACCTCGGTGCCACGCTGTTCTAGTGCTATTCTTATATTCAACCACCAATACTTAGCCACGTCTTGTAGTTGATGGCCAATGAGTTTCACTTGCTTCTCGTCACTATATTCCAGAGCCTCGAATAACATCTCGATATCCTCCAACCAGCTTTCACATTCAATTGCATTTTTTGTACCCTTTAACGTCGGTGGTCGGAAAGACTGGAATCGCTTTAATAGAGTCTCCATAGGCATAGCAGTGACATCCATCGTATCACCAGATGTGCAACCCTGTTCTGGTACTGGTGGTCGTAAAGGAACGGCTGCTCTTCTAGGAGTCATGTATCTGCTATTTAAACAGTTTAGTAAACAATCTATACCAACTGTCTCAGCCCTCCTCTGATCATTTACCTCTGATCCAGAATCGGTTCTGATTCAGTCTTAACCAATACATGCTGCAATCAAATCAGATCACACAACACGTAATAGGGAAAGCAATAAATCATGATATGCTAGCATGATATAAACAAGGAAGATGACTCGATCTACCCCGCTCATTCTACTCTATCTCAGTCTACAGAACCTGCTGCTCTGATACCACCTGTTGTGGGGACCCGGGCTCTAACTTTTTCTTTGGGATTCAATGGATCGTTAATATAAAAGTGGGTCAAATTTTTCGCTTTTCAACATTAAATCTAATGTATATAAACAAACATAAATTCTTTATTTAAATTACAAACATAATGCACAAACATAACATACAACATGTCTTGTCTATCCATACTCAACAAACTAGTAATTAAATATAGTACATGCCAAAGGTACAACTACTAGTCCTTCTGCTAAGCCCGAGATCACCACGCTATGTCCATCTCTTATACTCTGCGTGACCCAGATCCTGCCCCACCTGTAGTTATGTACACATAGAGACATAACAACAGCCGGAAACTCCGGTGAGAACAAATCCCAGTATAAACATGTATACATGCATATAATCAATTTAATCATGAAACATGCTATTATGAATAATAATCATATAACCATGCAATGCGAATCAAACCATGTCTGGACTCGACTCGACTATAACTCTAGGGATCCCGGTGTGAATAAGACGTCAATGGCTGTCACCTACCCTCCCACTCGGGGTGACTGTACGTCTTATTCTTAAACTTCGGTCTGAGCTGTATCAACGACTACAATAGGAGTCAAGGCTGCTCCTAAGCTGAGATACACCGAACATCTAGAGAGTTGACAATGGCTGTCAACGACTCTCCTATCTTAAATGCAATGAATATCAATCTGTAAACAAAGCATGCTCATATTCATATCTTAATATCATAATAATCTTAAATGCTTGAATACAATTCTATAAACAAAGCATAATCATGTAACAAGATGTGACTATAACTCTATAATCAATCCATAAACATGCTACCATATATACAATAATTCTAGTATGTGATTTTGGTTGGGAACTCAAATAATATCTTATTTGAGTTGTGACTTCCCAAACAAACATAGCTTATACCTTTCTTGTTGTAAACTAAATCGAAGTCTCGAAGTCGGGATACAAACTGTCACTCCAAATCTGAAATGGCAATGTTGAGACATACAATATCAATTCTCAACTCAATTCAATACATATACTATCAATAATCAATCTCGGTATAAACTTTAACGGCATAACGACGTAATTCTCGATACCGATTAATCCAACTCTCAACATATATCACCAATTCATCAATCTAAACTCCTCACCTCATAATCATCATTAGAAGCACATGATATTACTCAAAATTTAAATATCTTACTTCTAAAAATGCTAGAAAATAGAAACAATAGCATATGACATCCGTTCTTTGATCCGTTTGCGAATATATCATGTTCAATACATCAAGAACACAATATAACTATCATATGACAATTTACCCCACATCTCAATCTCAAATCATATAGAAACTGAGTAAAACTTACGTCACCTTGTAGCTAATACGGAGGGGAGTTCAAAACCGAAGTCGGATTCAAATTTGGTTGGTTGGATTCTTCAAAATCTTAACTTAAGAACATAAGGAAGAGGCTTTCTCCTTTCTGAAGTTTCCCTCGGTTCTTGCTGATAATGAAGAATGAATAACACATTCCTTTATATACTTTGCATGGCCAAGCACACATGGCTTGTTCTTTGGAGTACACGTCTCGCGCATATGCGCGGAATTACTCGCGCATGTGCGCGAGACCTACGGTCTCGACGATTCAACACCTCGTGCATATGCGCCATTCTTTTCGCGCATATACGCCCAAGCTTCTGGACGGACCGCGCATATCCGTGAATGAACTCGCGCATGTGCGCCACAGCTTCTGGAGGTGTCGCGCATATGCGCCGCTTCATTCCGCGCATGTGCGCCAATGTCTCTGGACATGTCGCGCATGTGCGCCAATTTCTTCGCGCATATGCGCCGATGCTACTGTAATTCTCATGCATATGCGCGCATTTCTTCGCGCATATGCGCCATAGCTTCGGCCCTTTACATTTATTCTTAACCTTTCACATCTTTTCTCATGTCTTTCCTACTCTCATTTTACTTAGTGTTTCTCATGCAATGACATGCACTCTCACATCTTCGAATATCGCATAAATGAAGACTAATAAATCTTGAGCCTTACACAATGGTTGCAGATTCGATCAGGATATATGAGATGAAGGGACCGTACTGTACGTTAATCATAATCAACTGGTTCCTGCAGGCACTATCAGTGATACCTAGGGAATCATGGGGCGATGCTACTAGACGCTCTTACCATGATCCGTTGGGTGCAATCAGAAATGAGTTCTGACATTCTAAATCAAGGTGTTGATGAAAAGAATGGGGCTAACTAGGGTAAGCCCGGATAAGAATAAATATTATTCTGAATCACAAAGAGTTGTGAACCCACGGCCAGCTGTATCCTTGAACCATTGAGGGTCACACAAGCACTGGAACATTTGTTCCCGTTGGGAGAATAAATTCAAGGAGTTGAATTTATGATAATTAAATTTTGAGAAAATAAATTCAAAGAGTTGAATTTATGAGATAGTAAATTCAAGAAGTTGAATTTATGATATTGAGAGAGAATAAATTCAAGAAATTGAATTTATAAAATTTTATAATTTAATTTATTAAACTCAAAAGTTGAGTTTATTAAATATTAAATTTTGGAGATGATAAATTCAAAGAGTTGAATTTATAATTTAAATAATAAATTCAAATGTTGAGTTTATTAAATATTAAATTAAATATGATGGGAGATATGTTTAATGGGCTTGTAGGAGTACAAGTCTAACATATTAAATTATTAAAGTTCTTAATGGACTTTAATATAATTAATTAAATTAGTTTGACTAGTCCATTTAATTAACAAAGCCCATTGAATTTAATTAAGAAGCCTAAATCCATAATTATGGAATTTAGGTTAAAGGCTCTTGTTTTTTATATAAATAAATAAAAAAAAGGGTAGCCTCCACCAACTCTCCAAAAGTGATTCACGTAAATCACTTAAAATTCCTCCAAATTTTGGCCTTCCTTTTCAAAAAAAAGAAATTTGAGTCTTCTCTCAAATTTTTGATCTCAACGCAAAACATCTTCTAAATTTCTAGTACAATTTAGAAGAGGAACAAATATTCCAGTCGTGTACCGGATTAGGAGATCGAAGAATGTTCGTAGGGATTTACAACAAGAGCTACATCCGCTAATACCGGAGTAGTTGGAACCAAGTGAAAATTTCACCGAAGGTATAAAATTTTCAACTCCATATGAATGTTTATGTTAAAATCATACGAGCGCCCAAAGCAAACAATATCTTGAATGTCAAAATCTAAAAATTTTTTAAACTTACGCTGCGTTTGGGCGTGTAGTAAACCAGGATCCAACAGAATTTTGATTAAGACAGATTGTATTCAGGGTTTGTTATATCTAAAAATGATATATCTGTTGATCCTAGCACAATGAAGCCATGATTATTTAGCTGAGAACGACATCAGTGTCAGAAATTTGTAGTTGCATGAGTTTAGCAGGGTACTGTATATTATTTTGAATTGGTTGAGAATGATTATTTTCTGGAGCAGTATTTGATACAGATTGTATACAGTTGAGACTCGATACCGTTCAAGCCGAACCAGAGATGATTTTGAGAGTTGAAACAGTTCAGAAAGTTGATCAGAAGGGCATATTCCCTTTTGTACTTGAGATAATATCTCGCAGGTTCCTGAGATTGGACCTGATATGATCAGAGATATGACTGAAGAAGTGAAGCTGATTCAGAAAAGAATGACGACAGATCTGAATAGACAGACTGAATATGTCAACGTCAGACAATGACCGATGGTATTTGATATAGGAGATTGAATATTGAATTGATTTAGCCTAAACAGATTTGATGGCAGATGACGATGTTGATTTGTTAGGAGCTGTTAATTGGTATATATGGATATTGTATAGCCAGTATTTGAGACAGATTCCATCAGAGTTACTCCAAGATGTATTGTGATACGGTACTTCTTGAATTATTATTCCAGAATGGAATCAGAATCAGTAGAATAAAGATAGTTCAGAACGAAGACTTTTCCGCTGCTGAAAGTTCAGTGGAGTTGTCCGGACATCAAAGAAACTAACTGGAAGACAAAATATGATATGAGACATAGAATTTCAGAATTTTTTCGTTGATGTGAGTTTTCTATTTAGCTTCTATTATACATTTCTTTATGTTTTGCTATCTGATTTGATTACCTCTGATATAACATGATTGCCTATGATTTCGGAATTGATTGCCTGTGATTTCGGGGACGAAATCGTATCTTAGTGGGGGAGAAATGTAATACCCGGGGTTTTTATCTGTTAATCCGCGAAATGATATATTGTGAATTGATATGAATATGAGAGGATTAATCAAGACACGATTTGATTCAGCATGAAAAGATGTATGTGCGAGGACAGTACACCTCGCACATATGCACGACACTGATGCGCGCATATGCGCGAGATGGGTAGAAGACCTGGCGTGCGGAAAGGATAGTGCAAGTCCAGAGAAGTTGGCGCATGTGCGCGAAGAAGGAACGCGCATATGCGCGAGATGATGAACTGAAGATTGTACGAGACAGAACATCTCGCGCATATGCGCGAGATATGTCACGCATATGCGTGAGGAGATGAACAGCAAGGCGTCCGGACGGAACTTCCGGCGCATATACACGGGCCTTGGGCGCGCATATGCGTGCAACATGCAAAATGAAAATAAGCCACTTGGTCTTGGAATGCTCGAGATTTATACATTAAACCTTCATCTCTCCTTCCTTAGTTCTTCAGCAGAAACGAGGAAAGTTCCCAAGAAATTTTCATAGCTTCACCTTGCAATAGAATTGTGATTCTGCAATATCCGCCCGTCAGATTTTTAATCCGACTTC
Organism: Primulina eburnea; assembly: GCF_022965805.1. Taxonomy (NCBI): domain Eukaryota; kingdom Viridiplantae; phylum Streptophyta; class Magnoliopsida; order Lamiales; family Gesneriaceae; genus Primulina; species Primulina eburnea. The sequence continues at coordinate 25,123,158 of NC_133107.1, read as the reverse complement.
AGTACTGAGTTTCTTTCGACGAGAGCTTCAACTGGACGTAAGTTTTGTTACGTTTTGAAATGCTTTGATTTTATGATATTGGGGGATTTATGATATGACTGATATATTGTGTTCTGCATATACTGGTCAGTAAATAATTGAAATCAGATCGAAAAACGGGCTGTTTATATAATCGTTATGATTTTTTGAAGCGATATGAATGAGATTGTGCAGATTTGATATCATGCCCTGTTATTATTGAAGATTATGATTCGTATGGATATCGATTATGAGTTGTGGTATTATATATGTGATGTTGAGATTGACGGGGTTATCAATACTGTATTGTTATGCCGTCGAAACATCAGTAGATTGATTTTGATCAGATTCAGTATTGATTGAGATTGTATCATGATATCATTGATATGGAACAGATTATGTTTGATTTGAGTATTGATCACAACAGGTCTTGAATTGAGTTATATATTGATAAAGTGTATTCGATATTTCTATTTCCAGATTGACAGGCAGTGAGTTCGAGACTTCGACAGAGCCAAATCGACAGAACGAAACGAAAGGTATAAATTGATGTTGATGCAGGATTGCACAACTCGAGTTAGATTCGACTTGAGTTTCCCAAAATCACATACCTTACCTTATTGCATTGATATTTGAAATTGAATGAGATTGATATCTTGGTCTATTGATTTATGTATTGAGTCATAGGCGGATGTGCCTCGTCGTAGACGATTGATCTCGTGACAGAGGTGCCAGATATTGATGGAATCGTCACTGAGCCATTGCACATTGTCACAGAGGTTTGGCAGGATATGCTAGGGCTGATATGCCTAGATGATTGGAAGATATGCCAGGGCGGAAGTGCCTAGTCTGTGGCTGATTCGCCAAGACGTCGGACGTTTGGTCGTATCGATATGTTGGGGAGTAGAGCAACTCCTATCGCTGAGATTCGATACAGAAAGGGCCAAAGTCCGTGAATAAGAACGTACCACCGCCCGATCGGGAGTGTAGGTGGATGAATGTTCTTATTCAGATCGGGATCCCTAGATTAGGATGAGTCGAGTCAGAGTCTAAGAGTCACAGAGTGTGATTCATTGTTGCATTGATTCATTTGAGTCGAAGAGTCATAGAGTGTGATTCAGAGTTTGTATTGATTTATGTTTCTGATTTTGATACATGTTATGAATATATGTTTCATGTTGTTATATCTGTTTATATGAAATACATGTATACATGATTTATACTGGGAATATAATTGAAACGTCCCGCGTTCTTGTGTTTTAAAGGTACTAGGAAATTTTTTTTTTTTTTTCAATTTCGATCCACATTAAAATATTTTAATAAAATATTTTGCCCATGTTCTAGAACTTTCGCTAGCTAGCGTTTTAAAATCAATTGCAATCGTCATAAAATAAAATCATCGCATGAGTTACAAAACCTAAAAGCAATAATCGTGAAACATATTCTCCTCTCCAAAACCACTCTAAAGCATAAATAAATGGTTTTAAAAATCTTTTAACGTAAAATTATAATCCATAAGCATGAGTGCGGAAAATAGTAGAAGCGCTGGTCCTCGGGTTGTGTGCACCTTCAGTCCAGTCATCTCATGCGTCAAGTCCTCCCTCATCCTCACTTGCATCCATCACACCTAGTGAGTCTAAAGACTCAACACACCAAATCTTTGTAACGAGTAATATATATAAAACCACATGCAACAGTGAAAATACTTTTACGTAAAATAACATTTTCGTGATATGCATGACATGAACCTCACCTTTACCTTTTCCTCAATCATAACATGACATAAATCTTTTCATGATCATAGTATTATCTTTTTCTTGATTGAAGTCAGATCGTTAATTGTGACTTTCCTGACGTGACATGACATGACATGAACCCCAAAAGGGTCGATAGTACCATCTACATGAAACCACAGTACTGGGCGGCGGGGACATCAGCGACACAGGATCGTCAACTGAGCCTTGGCCTATTCTTGATCATAACCTCAAATCCTCAAATTCTCATAGTCACAATTACTTCACTTTCATCAATTTTTTCATGTTTTCATCACCTTATAAAATTATGCATGAATATATTTTCTTTTGAACCCAAGCATGCACCATGTATTTTAAATGTCAATTTTAATCATAAAATTTCATGGACATTTAAATAAATCATAAATAAATCATGAACATCTCACAATCATTTAAAAATGAACATAATATCATAAAAACAGCGTTTAGGGCACTGCCATGACCTTTACTAATTTCTAGGTGTAAAATGACCGTTTTACCCCTGGACTCAACATTTTACGTTTTCGACTTTTTCCTTGATTTCATGTCTCTAACATGTCCCAAATAATTATTTAAGCTTACGTGAATTTTTTCGTAATTTTATTTTGCTTAAAACTTAGACTTTTTCAATTATCTTTTCTTAATTATTTTAACGGTGTTTTAATCCCGAAAAATACCAAACTTTAATATAAATTCCTAAATTCTAAATTTAGTCTTTTTATATTATTTTAGCCCTTATGGACCACGACTCGACCCCCGTGAGTCGTTTCCCAAATATTCTTTATTTTAAAACTCGTTCTGACACCTAAACTTCGACCCCGAGCCATCTCTTAATTTTATCGAGTTACCCCTGAACCAAATCGAGCCAAAAGGTGCCCAACATGTTAATTTAGCCTACTGGATCCTATGTTTGACAAGGCAACACCCAAAAACTCAAAAACGAGCCCGCCCAAACAGCCCCCAATCTGGCCGACTGTTTGCAACATGCACGAAATCTTTGTGTGTGATCGTGTGACTCCAACCAATGCTATACTAACTGAACCCAACCCATGGACACTTGATTAGGACCCTAATGAACCTTCCTAGCCCAGCCCATGCCCCATGCATCGAGCCACCATCTCCTGAGAGTGGCGCGAACCCTGCACAAATCTGTGCAGGGTTCTCGGGTGGAGTCCTAGCTGCGCTAGGACTCTTCCCGAGCCCTTGGTTCGAGTCCTAGCACAGCTAGGACTCTCACCCTGACTCACGACAACCCTTGGCTGTGTCCTGGCCCAAGCCAAGTCCAAGCCTCACCCTAAAACCGTGCAACCCGAACGTGAAAGCCATGACAGCAGCGCTCAACTTTTGTTTCCTTAATCTCTTTTGATTTCAGTCGATGGTGAGTGGTTGTGTGTGTCTTTGTTTTCCTTGAAACCTTTACCTAAACACCATATGGCATCATGGCAGTCCCTAAACACAATCAAGACATGGTTTGGTACACAAAAATCATTAGTTCATAGCATGTTCATGAGAAAAACGAATTTCTGAAAATAAAACTTCAAGATCTTTGTACACACAGAATTTGAATCGATATTATGATGTAATGGATGAGCAAAGGAAGACATAGGCGTGCCTTTGCGTCGTAAACGCACGAAATACCGATGGCGACGAAGAACGGAGAGAACCGAGGCTTGTTTCCCTTAAAACTTTTGAAGGAAAAGCTGCTACCCTCACGACCGAGAGCTGCTGCTGCGCCGAGGGAGAGTTTTTGTTTTGCACAAAAAGGGTGGCGTGAGTTTTTGAGAGTCTAGCTTAGGGTTTAATTGTCTTTATATGATAATCCATTTTATTTAATAGGCTTAAGACCTATTAACTCCTAATTAAACCCACTAGTGCAAGTTAGGCTTTGAATAAACTTAAAAAAATGTTTTCATAAAAATAATTAGTGAATTAAATAGCCGGACTGCTTAAAAGATCGAATTTTAGTTAAAATCCAACACCGATAAAATTTTTAGTCTCGGCGTATAAAATCACTCAAAAATTCCTTGATTTCAAAAATATGAAAAAACCATCTCCCCTAAATTAAATAATTAAAATTAATTATTTAATTAAAACATTTTTCAGCCCCCGGTCTCCGCTCCTCGGTCGTCGCTTGAATAACCTTAAAAAATGCAATTTCATGCAGAATGGCAATAAAATCATAATAAGCATGCATGTCACACAATTAATTAGCCATTAAAGTAAATTACTCATTTTTTTTTCATATTTTCTAGATTTGCATGCGGTTGGATTACGACGTCTTAATTTTGGACCTTACAATAATTCTCACCGGAGTTATCCGGCTGTTGTCTTGTTTGTATGGGTGCATGACAATAGGTGGGACAGGATCAGGATCAGGAAGAGGATGAGAGATTACAGTTAGCGTGGAGATCCGAGCCCAAAAGTAGAATAGGATTCAGCACTGGATGTATAGTCGTTGAACCTGGTTGAGATAGAGACATGTAGTACATGATTTGTACTTTGATTTTGACATGTATATCAGATAGATTACTGTTACGTTGCCGCATTTATAATTTAAAAAGAAAAAAATTTAGTCCCACTTTTCTTAATTGTTATATTTGACATTACTAATGATTAAGACATGAATTAGCGTCTGGGTCTCCACAATACTTATCATCCTGGATTGTGAAACCATGAAATTTTTTCTTACGCAAATAATAAGAATGTATTGAATCCTCCACCGGGGTTCAATACATCAAATGGGGAAGGGAAACCATCATTTGAGGATTTGGTTGGAACATTTGTTGCTGAATCTGGCAAGAGAATGGCTAGGACTGAGTCTAGACTTGACAACCTTGAGACACACATGGCGAATATTGGTGCTTCCTTGAAAATCCTTGAGTCACAAGTGGGACAGTTAACAAAGAAACTCACATCTCAACTATCAGGCACAGTTCGAAAGATTGCAGACCCAAATATGAGAGAAGTGAATGCCATTTTTATACAGCACGAGGAGAATGGTGTGGTAAGCAGAGAGGAGAAAGAAGTTAAATTGACACCTATCCAGGATGAATAGCCAACTCTAACCAAAAGAGTCCGAGGTAAGAAAAATGAGAGGTATTTTTCAAATCAATGCATTGATATTTCATTACTTCCATACTCTGTTTTACAATTACAAGCGGAATTTGAAAAGAAAAAATTTCTTGACGATCTCAAGAACCTACAAACTAATATTGATTCTGCAAATCATGGGGAAGTGAAATTTCAAGAAGGAACACGAAGAAATCTTCCTCAGAAGCTGCTAGATCAAGGTGAATTTGTTGTGCCATGTGAAATAGGGGGTCAATTGGTGGAAAAAGCTATCTGTGATTCAGGAGCAAGTGTGAATATAATGCCAAGTTCTCTTTACGAGAAACTTGGACTGAGCGAGATCAAACCCACAGAAGTAATCTTGCAGTTGGAAGATAAATCGCTGAAGGTGCCATTGGGTTGTGTAGAAGATGTTGAATCTAAAATTGATAAATTGAGGCATCAAGCATATTTCGTGGTACTGGACATGGAAAACAGTAAGAAATTTCCTATCATTCTAGGACGACCATTCTTGGCTACTGCTGGAACTATCATCGACTTGAAACAAAGAAAATTGACAATGGATGTTGAAGGTCAAAGGGTGGAAATCAATGCATCTAAAAGTTCTCACGATCCACCTAGAACAATGCAGTGACAGTCGGGCTGACGACGTTAAACCAAGCGCTTATTGGGAGGCAACCCAAATTTTTGTTTCTTTATTGCATTTCGTTTCGGTTTTGATTCTACTCTTGTATTCTTATTTTTGGTTGTGTATTTTTGTGTAGTGTGTTCTTGTATTCCCCAAAATCTTATGAATCTCAATTGTGTTTTTCATGACTAACAAATAGAAGAGAAAACAATTTCAAATAGTGCACCCACGCTGGAAATATACCGCACCAGCGGTCGTTGAAGACAGAAAATAAAAAAATTTCTAGTAGCCATACCGCACTCGCGGTATTTTATTTGTAGTGCACCCGCGATATGTTTCCAGAACCAATACCGCACTAGCGGTAGAATATTCACCGCACCCGTGGTAACTGAAGGTCTTCAAAAACTTCAAGTAGCTACTCTGCACCCGCGGTATGTTCTGAACCGCACCTGCGGTCGATGATTTTAAAAACAGAAAGGGGCAGAAATTAAGCATCAACGAAGAACACTTCTCCAAAATTCTCCTTCAATTCAAAACACTATCCGCCGGAGTACCACCCACCACAAGAAGGCGCAAATGATGAGGATGGCAATGACCACTGACGGTCATTACCCGAGGTATGTGTATTCCTCTAACTTTCATGATCATTTACATCGAGGGAGATGCATATATTTTAGTTTGAGGGAGATGTTATTTATTTTATTTTGTGTGTTCAGTTATTTATTTAGTTTTATTTGAGTGTTTTATTTACTTTTGAGTTATTTTCTTGTGTGTTTGTAGTGTCATAGTCATGAAAATTTTTGAAATGGCCAATGATGAACAAAATTTGTGTATTGAGAAGAAAGGTCATGTATTTCATTCATGTTCAGCAATCAATTTGAAAAATTTAGAGAAGAATCATGAGATTTGGTAAGTTTGAGACTTATAATTTCTAAACAACTCTGCGATTTTTATTTGACATTGAAATACATTTTTTCAAACACATAAATGATTGAGGCAATCTTTTAATTTATTTGGACCTATTTATATTGTTCATAAATATCCATTTGAAGCCCTTTTGAGCCTATATGAGAAAATAATTGTGTTCTAGAAATTTATTGGAAGCCAACCACTTTTCTTTTGAATATATATGTATTTGGTTGATGTATTGAGACACCATTTTTCACGATGATTAGATTCTACTTTGTGTTGGTGAATTGAGATTTTGTCTAGAACTATCCAAACAACACTCGAGGTGAAATATGGACAAACTATGATTTAGGAATGATTTAGGTGATTTTTTGGATCGATTGAGCCTTTCAAGCTGCAAAATAAAAATAATTTATCATTTTTCACCTCTTTGTAGCTTATATGAATTCGAATGGCACACATGAATATGTGTAAAAGACCCCCATTCGATATAGTTTCAAATATTCCACATTTACCACCCCTTTGAATATCTTATACATTAATTTCCTACCTTTTTAAGGGAGTAAGAATTCAAATGATTAAATAAATTGAAATTATCCTACAAAATAAAAGAAAAAATGAATGATGTTTGATTGAAGAAGTTGGAAAAAAAATGGAGAAAAAGAAAAAAATGATGAAGATAAAAGAAAAAGTGGAGTATGCAAAAGAGATAAAAATTCAACTTACTCCCTTATTTGAATTCCTAATCTTCATTTGTAGACATAAGCCAAGGCCTAATATTACAAGCATTGCAAATCCTATTGACCAAGTCATAGTTGTCCAATATACTAGTGGAGAGGGATTGTGTAGCGAACCGTGCTTTTACTACTTAAAATTTGCGGAAAAATTAAAAAAATTCTTAAATACGAAAATAAAATCAATACGGTCTTCACTACATCATCCATTCACCAATAAAAATCTTGTTAAAAGAAAAGAGCTTGCTCCGAACATCTCGCATCAAAACATAAAATCAGAGTATTAATATTTTCCTTCTTAAAATCTTAAAATAACGTGGGCGGTCCTCGGGTCTAGCCTTCTGCTCAGTCCAAGCCGGCTCCTTGGTCCGCACCCCTCGTCTCATCATGATCATTCTCACATGCATCGATCACGTCTAGTGAGTCTAAAGACTCAACACGTATAAACTGGAATAACAAGTAGTACATAATAAAACTACATGCAACTTTAAAATAGGACATACGTACTTGAAGCTTGAACTTGCAAAATGAACTTGAACTTGCATACATACATAGACGTGCCATAACTTAAAAGATTTCATTAACATGCTTGTATACTTGATCATACTTAACATACATGACTTCATTTTGCGTAGAGGCATGTTTCAAAGCAAGTGACCCATACATAATAAACGTCTGATTAGACAAACCACAGTACTGGGCTGACAGGTACGTACCCACTGACACATACATGAGATCCCTGTTCATGATTTAACGGGCTGGTTGGTCCCCGTTCATAATTTAACGCTTTCCAACCACGATCTAACCTGTTCATAATTTAACGGGGTGGAGAGGTCCTCGGCCACGTTCACCGACTTCCAAACCCATTCATAATTTGGTCATAAGACATTTAGCATACCTAAAAACCTTAGAATATTTTCTTTTTGCACGTCAACATACTTACTTGGCATTGAGGGATCCGTTGGACTTCGATCGGGGCCGCTGCTGCACAAACTAACGCAATTACATGTACTTACATTTCATAGCTTAGACGTAGGTACTCGTGCTCACCACCGAAGAAATTAAATATCTTATGACGTTCTAGATCTCTCGCGCCTTGACCTCATTAAATCATCGTACTAACCCACGACATTGAACCCCGAACAATCTCTAAAAGATGTGTGCACATTTCTCAACAATAAAAGACATACATTTACTATTAAATCTTGAAAAGAAGCAGGAATAAAATATTTGGACAGAAGGGGTGACGCTCGGGCGGTGGAACTATATCGATCGGGCGCCAGGGTCTGCGCTCGGGCGGTAACAAACTTCCGCTCGAGCGCGGAGGTTACGGGGAAAAACATTCGAACAGAAAGAATGGCGCTCCAGCGGCAGAAAGATACCGCTCGGGCGCCGACTAAACTGGACTCCGCGACTTAAAACTTATACTCTCCAATTCCGATTACACATGCCAAGATCGCTGCCTCGAGACTCATCCCAGGACACTATGATCCATACTCGACACCATATAATGTCCCAAACGTCAACGCACTCCCAACGAGCACAAATTCAGAAACTCAAATTTTTGACACCAAAATACTTCCTACGGCGTCTAGTGTATTCGAGTGCCTATCGACACTAAATGACACATTAAATAATAACACATCATCATACTAAGCATACTTAGACGCAACAACGATCACTTGTCGATTCCCAACGAAGCCTGCAACAATAAAATCTCGAGAACACAGCAATACATAATTTTCTGAAAACGAAGTTTGAGCAGTACCACGCAAATGTCATAACTCACTCAATTTTATCCAAATATTTCGAATTTTATATCAAATCGAAGGTATCGAAAAGTTCTACATTTTTCACGTTGGAGGTTTTCTCAGATTCGCGACTTAAAATTCATAGTTTTAAGAAGAACAGTAAAAACGTGATTTAGATCTAAAAATTTTCCTTCAAAATTGATCAAACGATTAACCGCTCAAACTATGAACATCATACATAAATTTTTACGCATAAAACAATTCAACACATAATATGACATGATCGACGCAGCAAAAGAGAGATTATACGTGCCTTTGATGATAAACGTTACCGAAACGGCGATACCGAAGCAGAGAATGAAGCGAGGTTGATCCGGGACCATGGTGGCTCAATTATCTTGAAATAAAATTGCCGAAAACTTGCTGGAAATTAAAGGGGAAGGGGGCGGCTGCTCGTTCTCTCAAGAACCCTAGGTTTTCTCTCTTAAAAATTCTGAAAATGAATGTGTAGATGTGTTGTGTGTTTTAGTGTGTGTAAAAACGTGTAAGTGTGTGTAACGTGTGTGTGTTTTTAATTAGGAGAAATTAGTGCTAAATTAACTAAATTAAATACTAATAAAAAGTTAACAAACACTAATTTAATCAAACTCCCAATTTAAAAATGATTACACATTAATTTTAAAAGTACTAAACTCTTAAATTGCTAATTACATGAATAAGGCTTTAAAATGCTAAAACTAAATAAATTATTTAAAACGCCTCATCCTTAACTTAAAATAAAATACAATCTTTTGAAATTGCCAAAAATCGTCACCGGGTCTTTTCTTCAATCCCGCCTCGGATAATCGCCTGAAACATTAAACTCGAAAAAAAACATTTTAACGTGCATCACATAAACATGAATAATTTGAAATAATGTATTTTCATAAATTATGCATGTCTAAAACTCATTTAAAGTTAATTAAACGATTTAATAATTAAATGAATGCATGGATTATACGCGTACTGAATTTGGGCACTACAGTTTCTCCCTCACTTTATAAAAAATTTCGTCCTCAAAATTAAGTCTTACCGAACAATTCCGGGTAGCGGATTCTCATGTCTGCTTCAGTCTCCCAAGTGGCCTCTTCCACTGATTTGTTTAGCCACCGGACTTTGACTAGCTTAGTCACTTTGTTCCGGAGTCTGCGCTTCTGTCTGTCTAGGATTTGGACGGGTTTTTCCTCATAAGACAGGTCTGGAGCCAACTGCAACGGCTCGTAGCTCAGAACATGCGAAGGGTTAGCTAGATACTTCCTTAGCATTGAGACATGGAACGCATCGTGTACCCCGACCAGATTCGGCGGAAGGGCAACGCGATAAGCTAGTGCCCCGACTCTGTCAAGAATCTCGAAAGGTCCAATAAACCTTGGACTCAGCTTCCTCTCTTCCAAAATCTCATAACACCTTCATGGGTGCTATCTTCACAAAAACGTGCTCCCCAACGGCAAACTCGAGATCTCTCCTTCTCTTATCAGCATAACTCTTTTAGCGACTCTGGGCGGTCTTCACTCTATCTCTAATCTTGACCACCACATCTGCAGTCTGCTTAACTATCTCTGGGCCAAGTTCTGCTCTCTCACCAACCTCATCCCAATGAACCGGTGATCTGCACCTTCTTCCATACAAAGCCTCGTAGGGAGCCATACCTATAGATGATTGAAAGCTGTTGTGGTAGGTAAACTCCACTAGAGGTAAATTTGATTCCCACGCGCCCTGAAAATCAATTATACAGGCTCTTAGCAAATCCTCCAAAATCTGAATCACTCGCTCAGACTGGCCATCTGTCTGCGGGTGAAAAGCTGTACTGAACAGCAATTTTGTCCCCATGGCTGTATGTAAGCTCTTCCAAAAGGACGACATAAACTTCGGGTCCCTGTCGGACACAATCGAAACTGGGAACCCATGTAAACGGACTATCTACCTGATATAAAGCTCCGCATACTGCGTCATGGAGAAAGTCGTCTTCACTGGAAAAAAGTGTGCTGCCTTTGTGAGTCGATCAACAATAACCCAAATGGCATTAAAGCCTCTGACTGATCTAGGCAATCCAACGACGAAGTCCATCGTGATGTTCTCCCATTTCCACTCTGAGATGGGGAGTGGCTTAACCAATCGTGCTGGCCTCTGATGCTCTGCCTTCACCTGCTGACAAGTGAGGCATTCAGACACAAATATGCGGATGTCTTGTTTCATCCCTGGCCACCAATACAAAATCTACAGGTCTTTGTACATCTTGGTACCTCCTGGGTGAATGGAATACGGAGATGCGTGTGTCTCTGACAGAATATCCTCTCTGATCGAATCAACGCTAGGCACCCACATTTTGTCTCTGTATCTCACAATACCATCTGACACTGTGTAGAGACCACTGCCCTTGGCTTCGTCTTTCTGTTTCCATTTCAGTAATTTCTCATTTGAAGACTGACCTGTCCGTATACGGTTTAGCAGAGAAGACTGGACTGTCAGATTAGACAGCCTTGGTGCTCTGCCCTCACGATAAACTTCCAAATCAAACCTCTGAATCTCAGACTGAAGAGATCTCTGCACTGATAACTGAGCTATGACTGCAACTTTCCTGCTCAAGGTCTCCGCCACAACATTAGCATTTCCTGGATGGTAGCTAATCTCACAATCATAGTCCTTCACCAGTTCCGACCACCGTCTCTGCCTCATGTTTAGTTCCTTCTGCGTGAAGAAATATTTCAGACTTTTGTGGTCAGTGAAAATTTGACACTTCTCGCCATACAAGTAGTGTCTCCAAATCTTCAACGCAAAGATGAGTGCGGCTAATTCTAAATCATGCGTCGGGTAATTTTTCTCATGCACCTTCAACTGCCTGGAAACATAAGCTATAACCCGACCTTGCTGCACCAACACTGCGCCTAATCCGAGCTTAGATGCATCGGTATAAAGTACAAATTCACCCTGCCCTGTCGGCATGGCTAGCACTGACGCCGAAATAAGGGCTTGCTTCAAAGTATCAAAGATCTTCTGACATTCATCACTCCACACGAATTTAGCATTCTTCTTGGTCAGGGAACTGAGTGGCACTGCTATGGATGAAAACCCCCGAATGAACTTACGGTAGTAACCGGCTAAACCCAGAAAAGTGCGGATCTCATATGCATTCTTTGGCTCAACCCATTCCTTAATGGCTGCTACCTTTGCTGGATCCACTTCAATACCACTGCTAGACATTATATGCCCCAAAAACGCTACTTTCTGCAACCAAAAATCGCACTTACTGAACTTTGCAAATAACTTGCGACTCTGCAAAACCTGCAACACTGACCTCAAATGCTGGCAATGCTCCTCATGGCTCTTCGAGTAAATAATAATGTCGTCAATAAACACTATGACGAACTGATCAAGGTAGGGCTGAAATACTCAATTCATTAGATCCATGAAAATTTCTGGAGCATTCGTCAATCAAAATGGCATTACTAAGAACTCGTAATGCCCATATCTGGTTCTGAAGACCGTCTTGTGAACATATGCATCCTTTACCTTCAGCTGGTGATACCCTGATCGAAGATCTATCTTAGAGAACACAGTAGCTCCCTGCAACTGATCAAACAAGTCTTCGATTCTAGAAAGTGGGTACTTATTCTTTATCGTTACCTTATTCAGCTCTCGGTAATCGATGCACAACCTCATACTCCCATCCTTCTTTTTCACAAAGAGTACCGGCACGCCCCACGGTGAGAAACTAGGGCGAATAAATTCCTTGTCGAGGAGCTCCTGAATCTGCTGCTTGAGCTCTAACATCTCAGCTGGAGCTAATCGGTACGGTGCCTTAGAGAGTGGCACTGTGCCTGGCATGAGGTCAATAGCAAACTCCACCTCTCTCTTTGGTGGAAGACCTGAAACAACGTCTGGGAATTCACTGACTACTGGCACGTCGGATAAAGATGGAGTGGGCACATCAGGCGCTGAAATAATACTGGCCAAGAAGGCCCGACACCCCTTGGAAATCAGCCTCCTCGCTTGCATGCACGAAATCATGCGAGGGAAGCTTCTCCATCTGGCTGGCTCAAATATGAACTGTTCCATGCCCAACGGCCTAACCAATACTAATCTTTCCTGGAAGTCAATTAGAACCATGTTCTTTGACAGCCAGTCTATTCCCAAAATAATGTCGAACTCTGGCATCGGCAGTAGAATCAAATCTGCATATACTAGATGGCCCTGCAATTCCAGATCGATATCTCTGATAACGCTGGTTGCTAACAGCTCTTCCCCTGATGGGACTGTCACCGAAAAATTCATGTCTAGGCCAATGGACTTAATGTCCAGATGATTAGCAAAAGTCTCCGAGATAAAGGAGTGAGTGGCTCCTGAATCTATCAGTGCCGTCGTGGCTAATCTCTTTATGAAAATATTTCCTGAGATGCGTTAGCACAACAAACTAACTTATATACCAAAATTACTAACATAAACCATAAGCATAGAAGAGCCCAATATCCCAAGTTATTCAAAAATAATACTAGCACACTAATAATCCCAAATAAAATCCTCATGCAAGGCAAAATAATACTGAACTTTGGTAGGAAAGTTTACCGGTTAGCAAAGTCGTGTCTGGATTCACCTCCTGTACATGCATGGCGAATACTCTGCCCTGAGTCGGCTGCTTCCACTATGGGCACTCTTTCAACACGTGGTCCGTAGCTCCACATTTTAAGCACTTGCCTGTTCCATACAAACACTGTCCCGGATGCTGGCGATTGCATTTAGGACACACTGGGAAAATAACGGGCTTCTGAGGTGCCCCTTGCTGCTGAACTGGACCTTTGCCCAACGGTGGTCCCTGATAAGGTTTCTTCCCTGGTGGCCTTTGGTAAGGCCTCTTGTGCTGGGGTCGCTGATGCTGATGCTGCGGCTGCGGTGGTGCCTGGTAGGGCCTCTTGCCCAACCTGTCAGCCTCGATATCGCGCTGGTCTTGCTCTGCCGCCAAAGCCCTAGAAACGACAATTGCGTATGTAGTAGGGCCAGCTACCCTCACATCATGGCGCAAGATCGGCCGCAAACCATCCATAAAATGCCTCAGCTTAGCCTGTGCATCATTCGCAATGAGGGGTACGAACTAACAGCCCCTCTCCAACTTTCTGACAAAATCTACCACGCTATTATCCCCTTGCCTCAGTGTCATAAACTCCCTGGTCAGGCGAGAGCGTACCTCCTCAGTGAAGTACTTGGCGAAGAATACTTCCTTGAATTCAGTCCATGACAAATTCTGCAAATTCTCTGCCATCGATGCGCTCTCCCACCAACGTCTGGCATCCTCTGTCAGAAGGAACATGGCACATCTGACCCTGTCTACATCCGTCAGTTCCATAGTCGAATATTACCTCAATAGACTTGATCCATCCTTCTGCTATCATCGGGTCGGCGGTACCTGAGAACTCCTTTGGACTCATCCTCCTAAACCTCTCATACACTGCTTATGGTTGGGGCCTTGCCCCTGTATTTGTTGCAGCCTGGTTCCCTGCAAACTGCGTGAAGAACTGCGTCATACCAGCAAGCATCTGAGCCTGTATATCTGGAGGTGGAGGTGGAGGTGGAGGTGGAGGTGGAGGATTCGCCCTCTCCTCATTTCGGGCCTCTCTGTCCGCTTCCCTGGCTTCACGGTCAACCACGTGTCTAGGAGGCATTCTGTACCAACAATTTTCCCAACACGTAAACCCAATATGCATGAACATGATATCAATCACATAAGATGCACGTACTATAACTTTAAAATATGCACATGCTGAAATCAGAACTTAATGCTTACTACATAACATAAATTTGAAACCTTAAAACTTACAGACTTGAGGTGTGACTTCGTGATCTTCTTGCGACTGGCAGTAGGCATAACCCTTTATAAGAACACCGCTCTGATACCAATTGTAACGAACCGTGGTTTTACTACTTAAAATTTGCGGAAAAAATAAAAAATTTCTTAAATACGAAAATAAAATCAATACGATCGTCACTACATTATCCATTCACCAATAAAAATATTGTTAAAAGAAAAGAGCTTGCTCCAAACATCTCGTATCAAAACATAAAATCAGAGTATTAATATTTCCTGCTTAAAATCTTAAAATAACATGGGCGGTCCTCGGGTCTAGCCTTCTGCTCAGTCGAAGCCGGCTCCTTGGTCCGCACCCCTCGTCTCATCATGATTTTCCTCACCTGCATCGATCACATCTAGTGAGTCTAAAGACTCAACACGTATAAACTGGAATAACAAGTAGTAAATAATAAAACCACATGTAACTTTAAAATAGGACATACGTACTTGAAGCTTGAACTTGCAAAATGAACTTGAACTTGCATACATACATAGACGTGCCATAACTTAAAAGATTTCATTAACATGCTTGCATACTTGATCATACTTAACATACATGACTTCATTTTGCGTAGAGGCATGTTTCAAAGCAAGTGACCTATACATAATAAACGCCTGATCAGATAAACCACAGTACTGGGCTGACAGAGACGTATCCCCTGCCACATACATGAGATCCCCGTTCATAATTTAACGGGGTGGAGAGGTCCTCGGCCATGTTCACCGACTTCCTAACTCATTCATAATTTGGTCACAAGACATTTAGCATACCTCAAAAATTTAGAATATTTTGTTTTTGCACGTCAACATACTTACTTGGCGTTGAGGGATCCGTTGGACTTCGATCGGGGCCGCTGCTGCACAAACTAACACAATTACATGTACTTACATTTCATAGCTTAGACGTAGGTACTCGTGCTCACCACCGAAGAAATTAAATATCTTATGACGTTATAGATCTCTCGCGCCTTGACCTCATTAAATCATTGTAATAACAAACGACATTGAACCCCGAACAATCTCTAAAAGATGTGTGCACATTTCCCAACAATAAAAGACATACACTTACTATTAAATCTTGAAAAGAAGCAGGAACAAAATATTTGGACCGAAGGAGTGGCGCTCGGGCAGTGGAACTATACCGCTGGGGCGCCAGGGTCCGCGCTCGGGCGGTAACAAACTTTCGCTCGGGCGCCGAGGTTACGGGGAAAAACATTCGAATAGAAAGAATGGCGCTCGGGCGGCAGAAAGATACCGCTCAGACGCCGAGTAAACTGGACTCCGCGACTTAAAACTTATACTCTCCAATTTCGATTACACATGCCGTGATCACTGCCTCGAGACTCATCTAGGACGCTATGGTCCATACTCGACACCATAAAATGTCCCAAACGTCAACGCACTCCCAACGAGCACAAATTCAGAAACTCAAATTTTTGACATCAAAATACTTCCTACGGCGTCTAGTGTATTCGAGTGCCTATCGACACTAAACGACACATTAAATAACAACCCATCATCATACTTAGCATACCTAGATGCAGCAATGATCACCTGTCGATTCCCAACGAAGCCTGCAACAATAAAATCTCTAGAACACATCAACACATAATTTTATGAAAACGAAGTTTGAGCAGTACCACGCAAATGTCATAACTCACTCAATTTTATCCAAATATTTCGAATTTTATATCAAATCGAAGGTATCGAAAAGTTCTACATTTTTCACGTTGGAGGTTTTCTCAGATTCGCGACTTAAAATTCGTAGTTTTAAGAAGAACAGTAAAAACGTGATTTAGATCTAAAAATTTTCCTTCAAAATCGATCAAACGATTAACCGCTCAAACTATGAACATCATACATAAATTTTTACGCATAAAACAACGCAACACATAATATGACATGATTGACGCAGCAAAAGAGAGATTATACGTGCATTTGATGATAAACGTTACCGAAACGGTGATACCGAAGCGGAGAAGGAAGCGAGGTTCATCCGGGACGACGGTGGCTCGATTATCTTGAAATAAAATTGCCGAAAACTTGCTGGAAATTAAAGGGGAAGGGGGCGGCTGCTTGTTCTCTCAAGATCCCTAGGTTTTCTCTCTTAAAAATTCTGAAAATAAATGTGTAGATGTGTTGTATGTTTATTGTGTGTAAAAATGTGTAAGTGTGTGTGAGTGTGTGTTTTTTTTTTAATTAGGAGAAATTAGTGCTAAATTAACTAAATTAAATACTAATCAAAAGTTAACACACACTAATTTAATCAAACTCCCCATTTAAAAATGAATACACACTAATTTTAAAATTCCTAAACTCTTAAATTGCTAATTACATAATAAGGCTTTAAAATTCTAAAACTAAATAAATTGTTTAAAGCGCCTCATCCTTAACTTAAAATAAAATACAATCTTTTGAAATTGCCAAAAATCGTCACCGGGTCTTTTCTTCAATCCCGCCTCGGATAATCGCCTGAAACATGAAACTCGAAAAAAAAACATTTTAACGTGCATCACATAAACATGAATAATTTAAAATATGCATGGCTAAAACTCATTTAAAGTTAATTAAACGATTTAATAATTAAATGAATGCATGGGTTATACGCGTACTGAATTTGAGCACTACAGATTGGGAGGATCAAGCCTATGGACAATCGATAAACACTTCCATTGAGTACGAATCTTGATCAACTTTACACACACCCCATTGCATCAAATATTTTTTGGGTGCTACTTTCTTGAATGAATATTGCTTTGAACCCAATTTTTACCGAAAAAGACCTCTTGATTGTGTTTGTAAAAATTGAAATCGATTGTGAATGTTTTGAAACATGAGTTGAAGTATTAGAAGTTAATAAAATTAACTGATTGCATGATTATATCCGGATGAAAAGTTGGTTGGATTGATTTGACTTGTGAATGCATGAAGAGATAGTTAAATTATCTTGAGGCCAAGTTCTTTTAAAAATATTTCATGACTTGTTTGTTTGTGTTGTTTTGTTTTGCTCGGAACTAGCAAAATCCTAAGTTTTGGGGAGTTTGATAAGTGAAATTTATTGCACTTTTATTACTTGTTTTTAACTTGGAATTTTGTTATTCTTGAGCGGGTTTTATGTGATTTGTTGTTGTTTTTTTTGTTATAGTTTGGAAGCTTAGAATGAGAGTTTGGAGTATTAAAGTGTTGAATTGAAAAGTACAAAAGATAAAAAATACAGAGGCTACAGCGCACCGCGCTTATCTATACACCGCACCCGCGGTGGAGCATTGTACCCGCACTAAAAAATGCACCGCATCTGCGCTCACACACCAGTAGAAGCACCGCATCCGCGATGACTTCTTAAGCGCACCCGCGGTCCTTGCACGACAGAATCCGAAAAATCTGTATTTTGGTGTGCCGCGCATGGAAGTCCAAGATTTTGGTGTGCTGAGAATTGAGGCTTGTCTGGACTACAAAAAGACATCATTTACTTACCATCTAGGGTATTGGAGCCAAGGGAGGAGTAGAGAGGCTGCTGCTAGAGGATTGAATATCCAAATTCATCAAGTTTTTGAGAAATCTTTTGCACAACTCCGGGGACGGAATCAGCACTTCAAACTCTTGTTCTAAGTTCTTCTTTATTTTATTTTTCATTTGATATGCCTTGTTTTAGAATCATGTTTTGTTATTTTGCTTGTTTTATCATGAACTAATTTTTATTTCTAGAGGAAAGATGGAACAAAACTAGAAACCATGTGATGGAATTTATGAACTAAGCTATTTAAGTTTTTCATATTGTTCATTTGTATTGTTCTAATCTTAATTCTTTCAATTTATTGGCCATAATTTGAAAGATTTATATGTTTACAATTTATCACTCGGAAAAGGAAATTATGAACAAGAAAAGAGAAAAATACATCAATGTTATTTATAGAGTTCACGAGGGTCTATAATGCTATCGAAGCCCATAAAGAATCTAGTGCTTGTTGTGTTATTTAATTGTAGATTGTTGATGGGGACGTTGAAATCCATTTTTAGATAACTAATATCTTCTTAACACTCGAGAGAGTTAGTAGATAATTATAGGATTCATGGCTAATGAATAAGAAGGATTTTTATAATATAGCTACAAGAAATTATACATGATGGACAGTTGCGTGAAATCGAACCTCTAGATCTTTTATTCTATTGTTAATTGCTATAAATTGGTGTTACATTTAAATTCATTTTCAATTTAGTTATTCTTACAAACAAATCTTTTTAATGATTATTCTAAATAAAGTCGACACTTGTACTCAAAAATACATTTTACTATAACTTGACGTCGTGTGCTTGCGAGCAATCAAGAAAACACGCAACAACCACATTTCCAAAATCAACAAAATTTTCAAAATTATGCATCTTATGTTCCACAACCTAAAAGGAATTTGGAAGATACATTCAATTCTTTCATTGCAAAGCAAGAGTCTATCAATCCTCAAAATGCTCAAATTATGACAGATTTGAAAGATACTCTTGCTAAATTTGCATCTGCATTTAATGTTCATGAAAAATGTAAATTTCATTTACATCCATAGCCTAATCCCAAGGATCATCATTCACAAATTGGAACTTCTGGAACTCAACCGATGGATCAGGTAAGATTTGTTATTACTGTAGAACCCGTAAATCAGTCTACGTATAAGCCATGCATAATTCTAAATTTTTAAATTTAATTGACTTCATTGCATGATTATTTTAAATGCATTTCTTTGAAGTTAATTATTTTATTATTTCAGTTCAGTAGTTGATTTTTAGCGTTTCAGTTATTTCAGTGAGGCCGGACCGGAGTTGGAGTTTTGAGATAGAATTTAAGATTCGAGAAATATTTCCAGGATTTTATTTAGATAGCTAGTAAGTTAATTTAAGTTAAAAAGAAGTTTAAGGAATTATTTAAGTTGCTTGAGGTGATTAAGAAATAAGCCCATTTCAGTTGCATAATTAAGGGGTTAGCTCACTAAATTAATTAAAGGATTAGTGAGGCTTTTAAGAGTTATTAATTTAGTAAATAAACAACACTCCCCATTCATTTTTAGATGCAAAATTTCGGCCACCCCCTTGCTTAGACAATTATTTTTGCCCACTCACCTTTGGCCATTCCATGTAAATTTTTAGCATGCTAATCTTTTCAATTATTAACCAAACCTTAATTAGTTAGTTATTAAGCATGATCCTAGCCTTGGATACCATACAATACATCGGTCAAGGCATTCCCAAGGAGACTTGACAAGCATGTGCAAATTTTAATGAGTGTGGGACTTAGTCTTGAGTTGAGATCCTATATTTTTGGATCTTGCCTCTCACCTTTCCAACCATTTTTCTCCCCACCTCCATAACCACTCCATCACACCCCTCCCCACTGAAATTCAGAGAGTTTGAGAGGGGAAATTTCGTGACCCTCATATCTAGAGCAAGGGAGAAAAATCCAGCAAGGTAGCAAGAAAATAAATCGCTCCATCTCCTCCGCGCCGGATCGTCTCATTCTTTTCGTTTTCTTTCGAAACGAATCCAAGGCGTGTATATACTTTTTCTAAACCTCAATCAAGTCATATTATCAGTATTTTTAAGTGCATGATCAGATTTCATCATGATAAAACTGAAATGTTTCAAGAATTTTTCAGAAAACCAACATGCAGATTTTTCGGTTTTCTTGGGCAGCTTCACGGTTTGCTTCGTGTTGTGGATTTCAGGTTATGGTTCGACTCCAGGCTCCCAAGGCGACTCCTAGACATGTAATAGGATGCATTAGGACCATGTTGGTCCAATTAAACAAGCCCCATGCTTGCTGTAAAAACGAAATAACAGCAACTCCCCATTTATGCCCATTTGTGTTTCGAAAATTTCAGTTTGTATGTCAAGGAGAAAGGTTCTGATCTTGGCTGCCCCAAGGGCCTATAGCCATGGTTAGATCGCTTCCCTAGCATTTCTAAGACGTGACTAAGTTGCCCTTTTGGTGGCTTGGTCCATGGCTCCTAGGTTTTTAATAAAAACAACAAGAACAGCCCCCTTTCCCCCTCGGCTTTCCCTTTTTGACAGCAACTTGTGGGTTCGAGTTTGGTGCTTGGTATGGATCTTGGTTGGCCTATGGCCCTTAGCCACGGTTCATATCATGCCCCTAGATATCTAGATCGTGCCATTGTCAACCAAATGGCCACTGGAATGACGCAAGACATCGATCAAAGCTAAACACTACACACGCATGCACGTTGGTTCTCGGTGGGAGTTTCAGTTTTGTTTCTGGTATGGTTCGAATTGTGGCTGGCCAAAAGCCCTTAGCCATGGTTCAAATCCTTCCTTGGGATGTTGGTAAGGGTCTCTAGTTGGTGGTGTAAGCCCCAATGGCCGGCGGACTCGAAAACGACACAAGGAAAACAAGTGCGCAGCTGCTGTATTTTTTTGACAGCAAGTATGCTGCTGTTCAGAGGCGTCGTTTGAGTTCTCGGTCGGCTTTTAGCCCATGGCCTTGGACTGGACAGTGCCTAATCAAGTTAGGAAGGTCATGTTTTTGGCCGTTTGTCATTCGGATCATTTTTGAAGTCGTACGAGAATTTACGGTGCGATGTGCCAAGTTGCGCAGCTGCTGGAATTTACAGCAAGTTGCTGTGACGGTTCAGAGGCTCGTTTGAGTTCTCGGTCGGCTTTTAGCCCATGGCCTTGGACTGCACAGTGCCTAATCAAGTTAGGAAGGTCATGTTTTTGGCCGTTTGTCATTCGGATCATTTTTGAAGTCGTACGAGAATTTACGGTGCGATGTGCCAAATTGACTCTCGAAAGAGCGTTTCTTGTTTTGGCCTCCATTCCACCTAGATTTCGACCATCATAATTTTGGGAGCATTATTTCATTATTTTCAGCGTATTTTAATCATTACTATACGTCGGTTCAGTGTTGGTTCGGGTTGGTTCGGAGTCACGATTAAATACGAAGGCATTAGACGTCATAGTCGCATCTTTTGAACGTAAATTGCATAGTTGGTCAAGTTTAAGCTATTGCATATTTTCATGGCACCGTTAGGTTGCAGCGAGCCTGGGGGACGATCCAACCCACTCCAGTTGGTAAAATTACAGGATATTTTCATTATCGTCAGTTAATTATTTTACGTGCATGAAAACAGAAAATGATTATTTTTGAGATTTATGCGATATGGCTTGTGGTTCATTCACTATGTGGGAGCATTATTTATACGGTCGCCAGTGACCGCTCAGTTCAGGTTGGTATCATCAGGTCGCCAGTGACCTATCAGTTCCGGATGGTACCATCGGGTCTTCAGTGACCGTCAGTTCAGTTTCAGCCTCCCCGGTAGCCAGTTACCGATCAGTTTCAGCTTAGTGCAGTGGCCACAGGCGTAAAACATAATCTCAACAGAAAATTTTACCAGTTATTTCAGTACAGGGCTCCAAGGAGCAAACATTTTTACTGTGATTATCAGTTCAGTTATGCACGTATTATAATTGTTCAGTACAGCTTATTTTCAGCATGAGTACAGAGTATTTTCAGTATACCTCATGACATGATATTTTATCCCATGCATATTTTACTTCAGATTTTACTCATTACTTGCGATATATGCATGTTGAGTCTTTAGGCTCACTAGACTTGATTGTTGTAGGTACTGATGAGACCAGGTCCGAGGACGGGGACCAGTGAGCCAGCTAGGGTCGGCAGTAGTGGCACCCGAGGACCTCAGCGCAGCAGTTATTATTTTTCCGCAAACAATGTTTTTAATCAGTCGTTGGATATTTTTAAGTTGTACTTGTTGGCAAACTTTATTTTTCTTCCGATGCAATAATTTAAAACATTGAACTTGATTCACCAGTGATTTTATGAATGAGGCCGTTTAAGTTCTTTTAAAAAGGAAAATTTTAATTTTTCCGCAAATTTTCAAAGTAAGGATTTTCGGGCCTTTACAGTAGGTATCAGAGCCTATGTTCTTGTAAAGGGTTACACTACTACTGACCGCGAGAAGCTCACGAAGCCACGTCTTCGGTCTGTAAGTTTTACAGTTCAGCAGTTTGTTCAGCATTTTATTTAAAGCATGACTTATTTTGTCAGCATGCTTTCATGAGATATTTCGACCAGATTTTCAGTATTTCAGTGTTCATAAATTATGGAATTATGCATGTTAGTTACGCATGGGTTATGTTGGAGCAGTATGCCCCCTAGACGCCAGGTTGGACGCCCGAGAGGTGGCGAGGAGCGCTGTCATGAGTACGGTGAGGATCGTAGGCGGGAGAAAGACTTACCTCCACCCCCTCCGCCTGATATGAATGCCCAGATGCTAGCTGGGATGACGCAGTTCTTCGCACAGTTTGCGGGGAACAATGCCGTTGTCGCTGCCGCAGCCAGGCCGACAGGGCCTGAGGCAGTTTATGAGCGATTCATGAAGATGCGTCCGAAGGAATTCTCTGGGACGTCCGACCCCATGGTTGCCGAGGGATGGATCAAATCTCTCGAGGTCATCTTCGAGTTTATGGAGCTGGGAGACGCAGACCGAGTCCGATGTGCCACCTATCTATTTAGTGGAGACGCCCGCTTATGGTGGAAAGGAGCGTCGGTAGCCTTGACTTTGGCTACACTTTCTTGGGCACGCTTTACGGAGGTTTTCTACTCCAAGTATTTTGCTGAGGAGGTTCGTACCAGGTTGACCACCGAGTTCATGAGTCTGAGACAGGAGGATATGTCGGTTACGGAGTTCATCCGTAAGTTTGAGAGGGGCTGTCACTTTGTGCCCCTGATCGCGAATGATGCCAAAGCTAAGTTGATGCATTTCCTGGTGGGTTTAAGGCCGATCTTGCGCCGGGATGTTAGGGTGACTGACCCTGCTACTTATGAGATTGCCGTCTCCAAAGCCCTAGCCGCAGAGCAGGACCTGCGGGATATTGAGAGGGATCGCCAGGGCAAGCGCCCAGTCCAGGCACCGCACTGCCCTCCTCCTCATCAGCATCAGCAGCAGAATAAGAGGCCTTTTCATGGACCGCCCACGAACCGAGGCCAGCAGCAGCAGCGGGGACGCCCAGCCCCGAGGACTCAGGAGCACCCAGTCTGTCCCAGGTGCTCACGCCGCCATCCTGGAGCATGTATGTCTGGCTCCGGAAAGTGTTTTAAATGTGGCAGTCCAGACCACATGTTGCTGCAGTGCCCTCAGAGGAATCTGCCTACCCAAGGAAGAGTTTTTGCTCTCCATGCCACGGAAACAAACCCGGAGACTATGTTGTTGACAGGTACTTTTAAGCTTAAAGTTATTATTTGAACTTCCGTGTTTTGGGAATCAGGATTTAGATTTGAACTTAGAACTGTGATAGGATTTCATGCTCTACTCAATATTAGTTTGGGGATTTAAGTTAGAAGAACTTTGACCTTTGCATGCCTATAAGTTTAACTCTTGTAGCTATTGGGTTCAACTTAGAGCTCCGATCTTTCAGGGAGAATTTTTATATCTGGTTCCGCTACCAAGGCCTTGATAGATTCAGGGGCCACTCACTCGTTTATTTCGGAGGTCTTTGCAAACTTTCTCAAGATCAAGACCATTGGGCTAGACACAGCCTTTTCAGTAGTGTTGCCGTCAGGCGAGGAGATGGCAGCTACCAATGTTATCCGAGATATAGATCTTGAGCTGCACGGTAATCTTGTTTATGCGGATCTGATCGTGCTACCAATGCCAGAATTTGACATCATCCTAGGGATGGACTGGCTATTGAGGAACAGAGTGTTGATAGACTTCCAGCGGAGATCTGTTCTTGTCCGACCGCCTGGAATGGAGCAGTTCTTATTTGAGCCGGACAGGTACTTTTCTTTACCACGCATTATTCCTTATGTTCAGGCCAGGAAGCTCATGCATAGAGGGTGTCGGGCATTTCTAGCGACCTTTTTATCTTTTCCCGAGGAACCCAGCCAGTCAGCCTCAGATGTTCCGATTGTCAGAGATTTCTTAGAAGTTTTTCCCGAAGACGTCTCTGGTATGCCGCCCGAGAGAGAGGTGGAGTTTTCCATTGAGCTTATGCCAGGTACGACTCCGATATCCAAAGCTCCGTACCGATTAGCACCGACAGAGATGGCAGAGCTTAAGAAGCAGATTCGGGAACTACTCGACAAGGAATTCATTCGCCCGAGCTTTTCACCATGGGGCGCGCCAGTCTTGTTTGTTAAGAAGAAGTATGGCTCGATGAGGCTTTGTATTGACTACCGGGAGTTGAGCAGGGTTACAGTGAAGAATAAATATCCATTGCCGAGGATTGAGGATCTGTTTGACCAGTTGCAGGGAGCTTCGATCTTCTCCAAGATAGATCTGCGTTCTGGTTATCATCAGTTGAGGGTGAGAGATGCTGATGTCTCGAAGACAGCTTTCAGGACTCGTTATGGTCACTATGAGTTCCTTGTGATGCCGTTCGGTCTGACGAATGCGCCAACGATCTTCATGGATCTCATGAATCGCGTATTTCAGCCGTACCTCGATCAGCTTGTGATAGTGTTCATAGACGACATACTCGTCTACTCCAAGAGTCGGGAGGAGCACAACAGGCATCTGACCACATTGTTGCAGACATTGCAGAAGCACAAATTATTCGCAAAGTTCAGTAAGTGCGAATTTTGGTTAGAGAATGTGGCGTTCTTAGGCCACATTGTTTCCAGCAGTGGCATCGAGGTAGACCCCGCAAAAGTTGCAGCAGTCAGAGATTGGGTTGTGCCTCAAAATGCATCTGAAATCCGCAGTTTTCTCTGCCTAGCAGGATATTACCGGAAATTCATTAAGGGATTCTCCTCGATTGCCGTTCCACTCACATCATTGACCAAGAAGAATGTGAAATTTGTATGGAGCGAAGAGTGTCAGAAGAGCTTTGATACTTTGAAGCAAGCTCTTATCTCAGCACCAGTTTTGGCCATGCCGTCAGGGCCCGGAGAGTTTGTTCTGTATACCGATACTTCGAAGCTCGGTCTTGGCGCAGTATTGATGCAGCATGGGAAACTGATAGCATATGCTTCTCGACAGCTGAAAATCCACGAGAAGAAATATCCCACCCATGATCTAGAGTTGGCAGCCGTAGTATTCGCCCTGAAGATCTGGAGGCATTATTTGTACGGAGAGAAGTGCCAGATCTTTACCGACCACAAGAGCCTCAAGTATTTCTTTACACAGAAGGAGCTGAACATGCGTCAGAGGCGTTGGTTGGAGCTTGTGAAGGATTATGACTTTGACATTAGCTACCACCCAGGTAAAGCTAATGTAGTTGCGGATGCATTGAGCAGAAAAGTCGCAGTGATGGCTCATTTGACAGTTTCGAGACCTCTTCAGCTTGAGATACAGAGGTTTGATCTTGAGACTTATCCTCACGGTAGAGTTCCTCGTCTATCTACCTTGACGATTCAATCCTCTCTTCTTGATCGTATTCGCAGCGGTCAGTCAGCAGATGAGCAATTGGCACAGTGGAAGAAGAGAGATGAAGCCAAGGGCAGTATCTTATATTCAGTCAGCGATGGTATAGTGCGATACCGAGACAGGATGTGGGTTCCTAACAGTGATACTATCCGAGCAGATATTCTATCACAGGCCCATATGTCACCGTACTCCATTCACCCTGGGAGTACAAAGATGTACAAAGATCTGCAATTGTTGTATTGGTGGCCTGGGATGAAGAAGGACATCAGACGTTTTGTATCTGAGTGTCTGACTTGTCAGTTAGTAAAGGCAGAGCATCAGAGACCAGCAGGTTTGCTCAAGCCTCTTCCTATTCCTGAGTGGAAGTGGGAGAATGTTACCATGGACTTCGTGACAGGCTTGCCGAAGTCAGTCAGAGGATCAAATGCCATTTGGGTGATTGTAGATCGTCTTACCAAATCAGCGCACTTCTTGCCTATTAAGACGACATTCACCATGATTCAGTATGCAGAGCTTTATATCCGAGAGATAGTCCGACTCCATGGCATTCCAGTTTCTATCGTATCCGACAGAGATCCCAGATTCACTTCCTCATTTTGGAAGAGTTTGCATTTGACTTTGGGTACAAAATTGCTGTTTAGCACAGCTTTCCATCCGCAGACAGATGGGCAGTCAGAGCGAGTTATTCAGATCTTAGAGGATCTTCTCCGTGCTTGCGTCATTGATTTCTCAGGGAGTTGGGAGTCGAACTTGCCACTGGTTGAGTTCACCTATAACAACAGTTTCCAATCTTCTATTGGTATGGCTCCATATGAAGAACTGTATGGCCGCAAGTGCAGATCTCCTGTTCATTGGGATGAAGTAGGAGAGAGAGCAGAGTTGGGTCCAGAGATTGTTCAGCAGGCAGCAGATGTAGTAGTCAAGATCCGTGATAGGATGAGGACTGCTCAGAGTCGACAGAAGAGCTATGCAGATCAGAGAAGGAGAGACCTAGAGTTTGCCGTTGGCGACCACGTCTTTGTGAAGATAGCACCTATGAAAGGTGTTATGCGATTTGGGAAGAAAGGGAAGCTCAGTCCGAGATTCATTGGACCATTTGAGATCCTTGACAGAGTTGGGACGCTAGCTTATCGTGTTGCTCTTCCACCGAATTTGGCCGGAGTACACAATGTCTTCCACGTCTCTATGCTGAGGAAGTATATGGCAAATCCTACGCATGTGCTGAATTTTGAGCCGTTGCAGCTTACTCCGAACCTATCTTATGAGGAGAGACCAGTGCAGATCCTAGACAGACAAGAGAAGAAGCTTCGGAACAAGCTGGTTAAGCGAGTCAAAGTCAAATGGCTCAACCATTCTGAGGAGGAAGCTACATGGGAGTCTGAGCCGGAGATGAGAGAGCGTTACCCCGAGTTATTCGGTGAGTTCTAATTTCGAGGACGAAATTTCTTTTAAGGAGGGAAGGATTGTAGAACCCGTAAATCAGTCTACGTATAAGCCATGCATAATTCTAAATTTTTAAATTTAATTGACTTCATTGCATGATTATTTTAAATGAATTTCTTTGAAGTTAATTATTTTATTATTTCAGTTCAGTAGTTGATTTTTAGCGTTTCAGTTATTTCAGTGAGGCCGGACCGGAGTTGGAGTTTTGAGATAGAATTTAAGATTCGAGAAATATTTCCAGGATTTTATTTAGATAGCAAGTAAGTTAATTTAAGTTAAAAAGAAGTTTAAGGAATTATTTAAGTTGCTTGAGGTGATTAAGAAATAAGCCCATTTCAGTTGCATAATTAAGGGGTTAGCTCACTAAATTAATTAAAGGATTAGTGAGGCTTTTAAGAGTTATTAATTTAGTAAATAAACAACACTCCCCATTCATTTTTAGATGCAAAATTTCGGCCACCCCCTTGCTTAGAAAATTATTTTTGCCAAATCACCTTTGGCCATTCCATGTAAACTTTTAGCATGCTAATCTTTTCAATTATTAACCAAACCTTAATTAGTTAGTTATTAAGCATGATCCTAGCCTTGGATACCATACAATACATCGGTCAAGGCATTCCCAAGGAGACTTGACAAGCATGTGCAAATTTTAATGAGTGTGGGACTTAGTCTTGAGTTGAGATCCTATATTTGTGGATCTTGCCTCTCACCTTTCCAACCATTTTTCTCCCCACCTCCATAACCACTCCATCACACCCCTCCCCACTGAAATTCAGAGAGTTTAAGAGGGGAAATTTCGTGACCCTCATAGCTAGAGCAAGGGAGAAAAATCCAGCAAGGTAGCAAGAAAAGAAATCGCTCCATCTCCTCCGCGCCGGATCGTCTCATTCTTTTCGTTTTCTTTCGAAACGAATCCAAGGCATGTATATACTTTTTCTAAACCTCAATCAAGACTTATTATCAGTATTTTTAAGTGCATGATCATATTTCATCATGATAAAACCGAAATGTTTCAAGAATTTTTCAGAAAACCAACATACAGATTTTTCGGTTTTCTTGGGCAGCTTCACGGTTTGCTTCGTGTTGTGGATTTCAGGTTATGGTTCGACTCCAGGCTCCCAAGGTGACTCCTAGACATGTAATAGGATGCATTAGGACCATGTTGGTCCAATCAAATAAGCCCCATGCTTGCTGTAAAAACGAAATAACAGCAACTCCCCATTTATGCCCATTTGTGTTTCGAAAATTTCAGTTTGTATGTCAAGGAGAAAGGATCTGATCTTGGCTGCCCCAAGGGCCTATAGCCATGGTTAGATCGCTTCCCTAGCATGTCTAAGACGTGACTAAGTTGCCCTTTTGGTGGCTTGGTCCATGGCTCCTAGGTTTTTAATAAAAACAACAAGAACAGCCCCCTTTCCCCCTCGGCTTTCCCTTTTTGACAGCAACTTGTGGGTTCGAGTTTGGTGCTTGGTATGGATCTTGGTTGGCCAATGGCCCTTAGCCACGGTTCATATCATGCCCCTAGATGTCTAGATCGTGCCATTGTCAACCAAATGGCCACTGGAACGACGCAAGACATCGATCAAAGCTAAACACTACACACGCATGCACGTTGGTTCTCGGTGGGAGTTTCAGTTTTGTTTCTGGTATGGTTCGAATTGTGGCTGGCCAAAAGCCCTTAGCCATGGTTCAAATCCTTCCTTGGGATGTTGGTAAGGGTCTCTAGTTGGTGGTGTAAGCCCCAATGGCCGGCGGACTCGAAAACGACACAAGGAAAACAAGTGCGCAGCTGCTGTATTTTTTTGACAGCAAGTATGCTGCTGTTCAGAGGCGTCGTTTGAGTTCTCGGTCGGCTTTTAGCCCATGTCCTTGGACTGGACAGTGCCTAATCAAGTTAGGAAGGTCATGTTTTTGGCCGTTTGTCATTCGGATCATTTTTGAAGTCGTACGAGAATTTACGGTGCGATGTGCCAAGTTGCGCAGCTGCTGTAATTTACAGCAAGTTGCTGTGACGGTTCAGAGGCTCGTTTGAGTTCTCGGTCGGCTTTTAGCCCATGGCCTTGGACTGCACAGTGCCTAATCAAGTTAGGAAGGTCATGTTTTTGGCCGTTTGTCATTCGGATCATTTTTGAAGTCGTACGAGAATTTACGGTGCGATGTGCCAAATTGACTCTCGAAAGAGCGTTTCTTGTTTTGGCCTCCATTCCACCTAGATTTCGACCATCATAATTTTGGGAGCATTATTTCATTATTTTCAGCGTATTTTAATCATTACTATACGTCGGTTCAGTGTTGGTTCGGGTTGGTTCGGAGTCACGATTAAATACGAAGGCATTAGACGTCATAGTCACATCTTTTGAACGTAAATTGCATAGTTGGTCAAGTTTAAGCTATTGCATATTTTCATGGCACCGTTAGGTTGTAGCGAGCCTGGGGGACGATCCAACCCACTCCAGTTGGTAAAATTACAGGATATTTTCATTATCGCCAGTTAATTATTTTACGTGCATGAAAACAGAAAATGATTATTTTTGAGATTTATGCGATATGGCTTGTGGTTCATTCACTATGTGGGAGCATTATTTATACGGTCGCCAGTGACCGATCAGTTCAGGTTGGTATCATCAGGTCGCCAGTGACCTATCAGTTCCAGATGGTACCATCGGGTCTTCAGTGACCGTCAGTTCAGTTTCAGCCTCCCCGGTAGCCAGTTACCGATCAGTTTCAGCTTAGTGCAGTGGCCACAGGCGTAAAACATAATCTCAACAGAAAATTTTACCAGTTATTTCAGTACAGGGCTCCAAGGAGCAAACATTTTTACTGTGATTATCAGTTCAGTTATGCACGTATTATAATTGTTCAGTACAGCTTATTTTCAACATGAGTACAGAGTATTTTCAGTATACCTCATGACATGATATTTTATCCCATGCATATTTTACTTCAGATTTTACTCATTACCTGCGATATATGCATGTTGAGTCTTTAGGCTCACTAGACTTGATTGTTGTAGGTACTGATGAGACCAGGTCCGAGGACGGGGACCAGTGAGCCAGCTTGGGTCGGCAGTAGTGGCACCCGAGGACCTCAGCGCAGCAGTTATTATTTTTCCGCAAACAATGTTTTTAATCAGTTGTTGGATATTTTTAAGTTGTACTTGTTGGCAAACTTTATTTTTCTTCCGATGCAATAATTTAAAACATTGAACTTGATTCACTAGTGATTTTATGAATGAGGCCGTTTAAGTTCTTTTAAAAAGGAAAATTTTAATTTTTCCGCAAATTTTCAAAGTAAGGATTTTCGGGCCTTTACAATTACCCCTCGCAGTGGTAAGGTTATGGAAAAATCAATTCTTGAACCTTGTGAAGATGAAGATAAATCAACTCCAAAGGGTAAGGAAGTGGAACCCATAACTTGCGAAGAGGATGATCAGCAGATAGTGTCACCACCATTCCCTCATGCATTGAAAGTTACAAAAAAGTAAAATTTGAATTCTAATATATATCATATTTTTAAACAAGTAAAAGTTAATATTCCTTTTTAGATGCAATAAAGCAGGTACCAGCATATGCAAAATTTTTGAAAGACTTGTGCACTGTGAAAAGAAAACTGAATGTGAAAAAAATAAGCATTTTTAGCCAAACAAAAAAGTGTAATCATTCAAAATAACAATATTTTGAAATACAAAGACCCCGGTTGTCCTACTATTTCATGTATTATTGGAGAACGAAAGATTTAAAAAAACCTTGCTTGATCTTGAAGCTAGTGAGAATTTACTTCCATATTTAATTTATCAAGAACTTGATCTAGGAGAGTTAAAACCTACTACGGTATCATTTTTACTTGTCAATAGATCTGTTAAAGTGCCAAGAGGTATGGTAGAAGACGTGTTGGTTCAAGTTAATAACTTTTTATATCCTGTCGATTTCATAGTTTTAGATATACAACCTATCGAAGCTTGTAATGCAATTACTGTAATTTAGGGTCGTCCATTTTTAGCAACTTCTAATGCTCTTATAAATTGCAGGAATGGAATAATGAAGTTGTCATTTGGTAACATGACCTTGGAGCTTAATGTTTTTAATCTTTGTAAGCAACCACATGACAAATAAGATGAAAGTGAAGATGAAAATCTTATTGAAACTCTTAACATTTTAGATATTCGTGACTAATTAGATATTTGTTCAATTCATACTGTTAACATTTTCAAAAGGTTTTGAAAATAATATAGATTACTTTTAAATATCGTTTAAAACTATTTTAAAGTAAAATAATTTTAGTCAGTTTTTAAATGCCCTTCTTAGAACAGCTAGCTCTGATATCAGTTGATGGATCGGTTCAGGCACCTGCGAGGGTGCTTCAAACACAATATTTCTCAATGAGCTGCAATAGCTCGTGTTCTAATAATGTATACACCGATGAATTAGATCGAGTTTGGTATCAAACCAAGTGGAAAACACTCGAAGTAATCATTCGTTAAGAAAAATTGAAATATTTTAAAAACTGACTCGTGTAAACTGATCGACTGAAATAAAAGGGATCAGTTCTGGCTTATATCAGTTCAGTTACGGACAGAATTGAACTGATATCAGCTGAACTGATCAAATAGATTAAGAACAAAAAAAAGCAGTTAAACAGAAATAACACAAGATATATTTATGGATGTTCGGAAACTTCAACTGCTCATACGTCGCCCCTTCTACCACCTCGGTTACGATACACTAGAAGACTTTGATTAATTACAACAAGTGTAAAATCCCACTCAGCTTAGGACTTAATCTACTGCATAACTTGACTTCTAGTCTAGACTGAAGGCAACATCTTCCAGCCAATACTTTTTTAATGTCTGTGTGTCAAAGACTATGTACACATGTTTTTACGTCTTTGTGCAAGACCGAATTTGAGTGTTGGTGTGTGTTTGTGTGTGTGAGAACTAATCTCTGAAAACTACCCAAAAGTGTTCTCACACACCGAATGAAATTGTAATGCCCCGAAAATTTAAAGGTCCGCGAAAACCACATGCATTTGAGTTATTAAATTCTTTGTATTTTAATTAAATGTTTTAATTGCATAAATTAATTATGTGGTGCATATTGGTATGTTTAAAATATATTTTTCTACATGGTTGCATTAAAATGTAATTTTAAAAGGTTATTTGAGTTTCGATCGAGGAACGGACACCGATGGCTGAAAAATAGAAAATGTTTTTATTAAATTGATGTTTTTAATTATTTAAAATTTGGGAGATGCTTTTTATTATTTTTGAAAATAAGGAGTTTTTAGGTGATTTTATACGCCGGGACGTAATTTTTATCGGTGTTGGATTTTCAACAAAAATACGAACGTTTTGACAACCCGGCTATTTAATTTAGAACTATTTTTACCAAAATCATTTTTATAATTTAATTAAATCCTAATCTAGTTTTGATGGGCCTAATTGCTGCTTAAAGGGCCTAAGGCCTAATTAGTGGAATTTTATGTATTTAATATGTAAAACCTCACCCCAAATCCCTCACAAAATCAGCCACACACTTTCAAGCACGCCAAAACTCTCCCAAGCAAGAAAAACACACGGCAGACACTATATTTTTGAAGGAAAAATTCGGTGGAAGCTTAGGGAGATTAAAGCCGCGGTTCTCGTCCGTTCTTCGCGATCGTCAACGAGTTTTTCGTGCGTTAAATACGCAAAGGCACGCCATATTCTCCTTTTTCTCATCATCACACCATATTATGTTTTTATGCATCAAAAAAATATGGAAGAACAAGTGACACTTGGTGTATTTTCGTTTTTGTGTGTCTCATGAAAGTTTCAAGCAAAGTTTTGATTCCCAAATGAAGAACTCAAATTGGAATTCTCCAGCCACCATCTAGAAGGTCTACGGTAGGTGCAGCCATTGTTGATTCTCCAATGGCTGCAACTACCGTTCACACCCGTTAACATGTGAAGAATATCCTCTATAAATAGAGGTTTCATCTTGTTGTTTAAATCATCCCATTCCCAGTTGAGGAATCCCAATCCCAAGTAGAGGAGAGTGTTGCGAGAATCTGAGAGTTTTTATTTCTTTCTGTAAATTCAAACTATGAATTGAATAGATTGATTTTTTTCTCTCAAATTAGTTTGATCTTTGATAGTTTAATACCCAACAAGTGGTATCAGAGCCTGGTTAGAGGTATTAGCCATCGAAGGAGAGCTCTCTGTGAAAAATTCGATTTCGTGAAAGTGTCTGAAATCTTGTTTTGATTATACCACAATGTAGCTCTCGTTCCCACGAGTCTACCGGTATTTTCAGATCGAAAATCGGACATCAAACGAATTTTCTGTGATTTTTCAAAAGTTATTTAAGAAGAAGATGATGAATAGTGCAGCCACATCATCGTCCAGTAAGCGCCACGTCAGCGCCTAGTCAGAGCCACATCATCGCCACGTCATCGTCCAGTCAGTGCCACGTCATCAGCACTATTCAATTTCTGAAAATTGCATTTTTGATCCTTATACTGTCTGCTCGTTTCAAAATGGTCCTTTATCTTTCCTAAAGTACAGAATGGCCCCTGAACTTTTGGTAATGACTTAGAGACCCCTGAACTATCAGAAAGTTATATAGTGATCCCAAAATTTTCAGCAATAGAATTTCTGACCCCGAAGTGCCTATTCCACCATTTTCGGCCGTTCCGGACACAACGGTGTGCTCCGTTTTACGAGATACAGCTCCTATTTTGATATATAAATATTGAAGATGACCACAGAAGAGTCAACATCATATTCTGGAGCTATGATTATGCTCACGACAACCAAGTACACGCTGTGGAAACCTCGGATGGAAGATCTCCTCAGCTGTAAAGATTTGTTCGATCCCGTAGAATTGAAAGGTGAAAATCGTGATCCAACCAAAGCGTCAGAGTGGAGGAAATTAAACCGGAAATCTATTGGTCAAATCCGACAAGGGATTGATCATAGTGTCTTCCACCATGTTGCACAGGAGACAGACGCATATGCTCTCTGGAAGAAGCTGGAGGACATGTACCAGGCCAAGACCGCTCGGAATAAAGCCCTGTTGATGAGGCGGTTAATCAATATGAAGTTCAAAAGTGGAACTTCTGTTGCCGAGCATACCAGTGAGTACAAGAGTCTGGTAAATCAATTATTGTCTGTAGAGATGCCGCTTGGAGATGAGATGCAGGCACTCCTACTTCTCAGTTCACTTCCTGATAGCTGGGAAACACTTGTAGTTTCTCTCAGCAACTCGGCTCCAGATGGCAAACTTACCATGTCCATGGTTAAGGATGCCCTGTTCACGAGGAGGCAAGGAGAAAGGATATGGGCACAAACCAGACTCATGCCCTTGTCACAGAGCCCCGAGGAAGACAACAAGAGAAACAACAAAGGGGTAAAGGCAAATGGAGAGGCAGAAGCAAGAGCAGAGGCAGATCCACCGATGGCAGAAAACCTTCGTATAAATGTCATCACTGTGGAATAGAGGGTCGTATGAAGAAGAATTGCTACAAATGGCTAGAGGAGCAAGGCCAGAGCAGTTCCCAGTCGAAGAAAAAGGGTGGAGAAACGCTAGTCATCATTCCTGGAGATGTAGCGTTCTGTTCCACCCATAATGAGACATGCCTTCACGTTTCAAAAGAAGACACAGAATGGGTGGTAGATACTGCAGCTTCCTACCACGTGACTCCGCACAAAGAATACTTCACGACATACAAAGCTGGTGACTTTGGAGCAGTGAAGATGGGAAATTCCAGTTCTTCTGGGATTGTAGGAATTGTAGATATCCAAATAAAGACAAGTGTTGGAAGTACAATCACTTTGAAGGATGTCCGACATGTGCCAGATCTTCGGCTCAATCTTCTTTCTGGAATAGCCCTTGACAAACAGGGCTACGATAATCATTTCAGCAATGGCACATGGAAGATGTTAAAGGGTGCTTTGATAGTCGCTCGAGGATACATTTGTGGCACACTGTACAAGACTCACATGAAGATATGTACAGACACCCTCAACGTAGCTGAGAAGGAGGGTTCTCAAAATTTGTGGCACCAGAGACTCGGCCATATGAGTGAGAAAGGGTTGTCTACCCTAATAAAGAAAGAGCTTATCACCGTTGACAAAGATGCTGCGTCAGATCCTTGCAATCATTGTCTATTTGGTAAGCAGCATAGAGTCTCATTCAGTTCCTATTCAACGAGAAGATCAGAGTTGCTCAGTCTGGTACACTCTGAGGTTTGCGGTCCCCTGGAGGATGAATCACTAGGCGGAAATAAATATTTTCTGACGTTCATTGATGATGCTTCTCGAAAGGTATGGGTCAATTTTCTGAAAACGAAGACCAGGTATTCGAATACTTCAAAATGTTTCATGTCATGGTAGAACGTGAGACTGGGAAGAAATTGAAGTGTCTCCGGTCAGATAATGGAGGCGAATACACTTCCAAGGTGTTCGATGCGTATTGCAAAACATATGGCATTCGACATGAGAAGACAGTTCCTCGCACCCCTCAACACAACGGTGTAGCCGAAAGAATGAACCGGACAATCATGGAACGTGTTCGGAGTATGCTCAGTATGGCTAAACTGCCAAAGTCATTCTGGGGAGAAGCACTCATAACCGCATGTTACCTGATCAACAGATCACCATCAGTACCACTGAATTTTGAAGTTCCGGAGAAACTGTGGTCTGGAAAGGATCCATCATACTCACACTTAAGAGTATTTGGATGTTTGGCGTACGCACATGTATCCAAGGAGCACAGACAAAAGCTTGATGCAAGGACCACTCCATGCATTTTCATTGGCTATGGAGATGAAGAATTTGGATACAGACTATGGGATCCAAAGGAGAAAAAGGTGATCAGAAGCAGGGACATTGTGTTCCATGAAAGCCAGACAATAGAAGATATTGAAAAACCTACAATGTCTCAGAAGTCAAATGTTGGTGCTCTAAATTCAGATGCAGCACTAAAACCGTTCGATATAGTGACAGAATACATGCCAGAAGCAGAAGCTGAGGAAGAAGGGGGTGTTGAGCAGGGGGAGCCACAACCCACTCCACAAGATGTTCCAGGACCATCACAAGGCCCAGATGATGGTGAATCTTCTCAGACTATTCCATAAGTTCGTAGGTCTGAACGAGGACGGATTCCATCTAGAAGATATACGGAATACGAGTACCTTCTGCTTACTGAAGATGGATAACCAGAGAGTTTCCAAGAAGCACTATCTCATAAGGACAAATAAACATGGTTGTCAGCAATGCAAGATGAGATGGAATCTCTGCAGAAGAATCACACTTATGAGATCGTAGAACTTCCAAAAGGGAAGAAGGCACTAAGAAACAAATGGGTGTTCAAAATGAAGAAAGATGGCAGTGGACAAGTGGTGAATTACAAAGCACGATTGGTAGTCAAAGGATTCCAACAGAAGAAAGGAATTGACTTTGATTAGATATTTTCACCAGTAGTCAAGATGACGTCAATCCGAGTTATACTTGGCTTGGTAGCAAGTATGAACTTGGAGCTTGAACAGATGGACGTGAAGACAGCTTTTCTTCACGGAGATTTAAAAGAAGAAATCTATATGGAGCAGCCAGAAGGTTTTGAGGTTTCAGGTGATAACCTCGTTTGCAAGCTTAAGAAAAGCTTGTACGGTCTAAAGCAGGCACCAAGGCAGTGGTACAAGAAGTTTGACTCATGCATGGCAAGTCAAGGCTATAAGAAAACTGCTGCAGATGAGTGCGTTTACATTCAGAAATTTTCAGACGGAGTTTTTTGCTC